>NW_019385695.1:88720-119536 GCF_000671375.1 Centruroides sculpturatus | reverse complement strand
GCATCTAAAATGGTATAAATAGAAGCAGAGTTCTTTACGGTAACCTTTTCCGTAAGGCTTACCGTAAAGAACTGTCCATCCCCCATGTTTAACGGAATAATATACAGCCTATGTCCACCCTGAAGTTCCATTCTAAATATTGGTGAAAGAATTTTTGAAATCGGATGAGTAGTTTCGGAGATTACCTGCTGCATACAAACTAACATACATACATACATACAAACATTACCTCTTTATAATATTAGTATAGATTAATGAATATTTTACACGTTATTGCCCTTAATTTTTTTAAGAACTCATCTGTACTATCAATTTTACTTTCAAATTAAGCTTTTTGTTCTTTTATATTAATTAATATTATAAAAAGTATTTTTAAACAAAATCTCACAAAATATGGCGCCGCAGATAATTTCAATTTCATACTAATTAGTATTGTTCTTGCAAGGAAAGTTACGCAACTTGTTGGATTTTACTTTTCCGGTTATTAATGCATACATAACAAGGAAAAGTATTGGAATCGTGTCAAATTTAAGCCTTGAAAGTATTTTCAAATTTCCGTGTTTTAGACTTCCTAACCCAAAAAAGTAATGCCAAAAAATTCAGTGCATATGTATGTATGTGTTTGTTGACGTCTAATTTGTTAAATGTCTCTGGATAAAACGAAATTTCTCATGTTGGCTTGTACAGAAGAAGCATTGACGCTGTAAAATTTTGTTGGTTAAACTTTCAGAAGGCAAGAAAATAAAGGAGTATCCATGTAATATCTAAAGAGAAGTAGCATTTAATGATTTTATTCGTTATTAACATTTGAATTTTTTAAAAATAAAAGTCATCCCTACCCTCAAATTAAGTTTTTTTTTGTCATTTTATCGTAATTAAAAATATAAAAATTTTTATAAAAATATCTCATAGAAGATAGCGCCACAAATAATTTATTTATTTTCCTTAATAATGTAAAAGCTATTTTTTAGATAAAAACTATTAAGAGCCGGGAAAGTTATGCAACTCTCATTGCCGGACTTTCTAATATTTTAAGAGAGTATTAGACTATCAGAAAGCTTAAATTTGTTACAGATAATGGCCCAGAAACGGAAAACTATTTTAAACGTACTGTACTACCACAATATTTATCGAATACAGTTTTGTGTAAAAAATGTTAATAAAAATAAAATTCGAAATAAATTCATGTTCAGTTATAATGATCGAGTGAAACTAAGCAACAGTTTTGAATTGTTTCTTAATTAAACGACCACAGTTATTTAAACAATGCTATAGAACCATCCAGTCACATTTTTGAATTGAGGAGTAAGCAGTTTTTTCCTCAGTATTACGAGATACGCATAACAAGATTTTCTTGTTGGAAGAAGTAAATAAAATCATTAAAAAGTGGAACTTGGTCGCGAGATTCAGATGTGAAAACTTTATGGCAAAAAGCTATTTTGCAAATCACTCCATAAAATTGGAGAGATTGTGTTTAAAGCACAATGAAATTACACACAAAAAAAAGAAACAGATGGCATTGTAATTCGAAAATGGGAGTAGTAGTTACAAAGAAGGATACCTATGAACCTAAATGAAGATAGTTCCGATGAAGATCCTGCTAACTACAGTTTGGACTGGGATAATACGCCATTTCAATTCTGGTCTAAGAACTCCAAAGTTAAAATTCTTCGCTCAGTTTTTTCTACATTTTTATATTATTATTAAAAACAGTCATTTTCGGGACCATTTAGGTACCGCAAAGAATAGGTCTGATTGGTGTTATTTCAACATTAAACAGACGAGTCTTAATTTTGTGACTCGTCTGTTTAATGTTGAAATAACACCAATCAGACCTATTCTTCAACATTAAACAGACGANTTTCGGGACCATTTAGGTACCGCAAAGAATAGGTCTGATTGGTGTTATTTCAACATTAAACAGACGAGTCTTAATTTTGTGACTCGTCTGTTTAATGTTGAAATAACACCAATCAGACCTATTCTTCAACATTAAACAGACGAGTCTTAATTTTGTGACTGGTTATTAAAGTCATAAGTACCTGGAAACCGACCTGATGATTTAGGTTCTTAAACTTACTTTTCAGTTTTTCTTATATTTCAGTTTTTATCAAACACTAACAATACTGAGAAATACAAAATAATTTTGTCTTGTAAAATAAGTAATTTCGCAATATTCAGTGCTAAATCAAACAAAAATTATTCACTTACAGTGACTACCTGTAATATGAAATGAATTAACTATTATTAGTAGCATAATAAATCCTGTGCTTTATGTCGAAAATTTTTGAAATTTTGCAGTGAAGTTTATGTATTACAGGAGTTGGTGCAACTAAATTTTGATGATAAAAAGTCGACAGAATGAAAAGCTAAAGGTCGGTCATTTGTCGTATCTTCAGTAGAGTTGGATTTAATAACAATTTTTCTCGCTATTAGCTATTACAATTTTGTAAAATAAAACTCATTCCTCACCTTAAAATTAAGTTTTTTTTTTCTATTTTAAATTTTTAATATAAATTAGCATAACAGATGACACCACAAAAATTTTAAATGTTGGATGAAAAGTTAAACAACTCGTTACTGCAATTTTTTATGGAAGAGCTCATTGTTTCGGAAAAATATCCCAAAATTTTCTAGAATTCGTCTCCAAATACAAATCTTTACACAAAACAAAGAAGTAAAATAATATCGGTAACTAATGATCTAGCATAACAGATGACACCACAAAAATTTTAAATGTTGGATGAAAAGTTAAACAACTCGTTACTGCAATTTTTTATGGAAGGACTCATTGTTTCGGAAAAATATCCCAAGACTTTCAAGAATTCGCCTCCAAATACAAATCTTTACACAAAACAAAGAAGTAAAATAATATCGGTAACTAATGATCTATTACAGACTGGAAATTTGTAAAGAAAATTGACCTTAGTAAATGTTTAATAAACTATGCAAACTAAAGGATAAATACAATATAAATATAATTAACATAAAATCTTGGTCAATGACTTATCTAAATATACCTTTAACTACTTAATATCGAGAGAGAGAGTTTACATTATATAGTAAAATATACCTCTATATTGTTTACATACGTTTTCCTTTCTATTTGATGAAAATAAATTCATCCAAGGAGATGTCTTCAATTTGGCAATGCATTCAGAAGAGAGGCGGAACAAAAATGGAAGACACAAACCAAATTATATAGGATCTTCTAATGAATGGGGTCAGCGCAAAAATGGCGGTTTCTAACCTTTTCATACGAAATTTGTCTCCAATCTTGGGTTAGTATTTCGACTATCTGACAGGATGATTAGATGAGTCGTGTTGGTCAGAGATTATGTCATGAGAAGTGATAACGATCTCTCTCAGAAAACTAACAGTCAAAAGGAAATGCTTCTTCCTTCTTCCTCTCAACTTTTTTTTAACAAAAAAAGGGAAAAGTGTCGAATTTATCATTGAATCATTACATCGAAATTTAAATTTAAAAAATTTAATTAATTTTACAACCAGATTCTCACAGTAAAGATTTTGAGGAAAGAGACTTACAGAATCGCCAAAGGATTCCAGGTGGATTGCGAGAGTTTTGCTATTTTTCTATACGACCTTTAAAAGATAATTTATTGTCGAAGACAACTCCAAAATCACTATATAAAGTTGTATAATTTGAAACTTGACTATAAATGAAAAAATGCGGAAGTGAAAGATTTCTAATCAAAGAGAAACACATCGTGTCAGTTTTACAAATATTAATTCTTAAATTTACTTTACTTAAGGCTAAAAATAGTATTTTAAGGCCAGTTTGTACAACGATAGGGTTGTCATTTAGGAGTTTTATGTTGTCCGCACAGGCTATGACTTTGGAATTAATATTGTTAAAGAAGTTATTGAGTGTGCAGAAAAAATAGTCCGCTGAAAATTAATTCTTGAGGAATGCCACAAATACGGGAAAATCTATAAATTCGAAATGGTTTAAGTTTATCTTGCAAAGTCTTGAGAGAAAATAGTTATTTATGCAAGCTAAGAAACCAGGGTTAATGCCAAAGTATTCAAGCAAAATATGTAAAATAATATTAGGTAGAACAGAGTCAAAAGCTTGAGAAATGTGTAAATAAATAACATATGTAGCTTTTCTATTTTCAAAATTTTGCAGGATTCTATAGTGTTTCAAGTAGATTAGTTTCCAAAATGCTAGTTTCCAACTAGCATCTATATATGATCATTAGTGCTATCTAGCATCAATGCACATATATGGAATTAACCTTGCAAAATCTCAAATTTTTGGATCATCTAGGCTTTTGATATATTACCCCTGCAGTAAATGGGGTTGAAAGATTACGAAAATGAATGCTTCGGGTCTCTCAGACCCTGTGCAACTAACTATCTAATATTTTTATGCAGAAAAAAATTTCGAATTACAGTAGAACCTCGATTATCCGGACCTCCATTATCCGGATTTTCGATTATCCGGATTGTTCAAAATAAACAAAAAATTTAGGAATTTGATGATTGGCACTTGGCGAATTACGATACTGTTTATGTACGTGATGGAATGCATAATTTTTTTTTTTATTTCAGCAACGTCACATCTCACCTGGCACAGTGGCCATAAACTCTTAAATATATTTCGCGTCGTAATAAAAATATAACTTGACATACGTATTTATAAATAATTTATATTCAAATCACATCATTTCTATGACCAAAAGCGGCGAAAGGCATGGGCAACGTCGGCCGCCGTCTATGTCTTGTGGTCCGAAGAGCCTCGCGTTGCGAAGTTTTATGCATTACTTAAAAGCCGTGAACGAGATGAAAAATTTTATTCGTCATAAAACGATAAATAGTTTGTCGAATTTTTATTCATAAAAATGCAATTTCAACTGCTTTTTATTTTATAAAATCCGTCTTCTTGCGCCACCAGAGGGCCTTTTAAATCATAGGTAGTCTGTTAGCGCTGGTCAGTAGTACACCAAATTCAATACGAACGTTTGTTTGTTGAAAGTTTGATCACGATTTAAATACAGTATTTACTTTTAATATTACCGATATGTCATCAAAACGAAAACGTGTTGTATTATCATTAAAAGAGAAATTAAAGTATTTGTTTCGATTATCCGGATATTTTCTTATCCGGACTACCTTCATCCCCAATTAATCCGGATAATCGAGGTTTTACTGTATATAAGACTAAGACAAATAAAAAGAAAATATACAGTACTTACATAAGTGTTATTAATACATAAGATTACATATAATATGCTTTACATTACTTCTTAAAACTTTTATCTAACACAATAAAAAATCGTTTGAATATTATTTTTTATTCATTTAACTTTATGCAGCATTTACAAACAAAATAAAAATGCTGTAAACAAACGTAGATATTGAATTTTTCACAGGAATATTTATTCTTCCTGTTTTTTCAATATCTACATCGTGCTTTTTTCAGAAATGCTATGTTCAACATCAGAAAGTTAGATGCAAAGTTAGCAAAGAAAGTTAGACACAGAGCAATAAAAGTTAGATTCTTTTAATGTATCGAAATCGAACTTCCAAAACAGCACTTTTGCCACTTTTTTCTGTAATTTTTTCATAAATAACCAGAATATAAAGCGAGATATTACAATTGTAACAAAAGTTGCCCCCTTAAAAGGTGTTTCCCTGCATAGCAATGCGTGTTTATTAAGAAAACACTGTTATATACAGGGTGACTTTTTTTTATCTTGAGACAATGAAATAACTTAATTGAATCTCATTTTTCTGGAAAAAATTTAGATAAAAAATGTAGAGTTCTGAAGGGACGATCAGTTGGTGACCTTTGACATGAGCTTGACCTTGACCTTCAAGTCATTTAAAAGTCAAGTCTGTTTTTCACCCTATCAATGGAACAGAAAATTTAATAATCAGATGTACTCTTGACCTTAAGGTCTTGGTTAAAGGTCAAGATTATTTTAAGGTTAAAATTAAAAGCTTTTTCTAATGGAAAACCATAATTTTTATTACTGTTATTTTGACCTTGATCTTAAAGGTCAAGGTCACGTCCAAGGTCACCAATTTGATTGCTTATTCAAATCTCTACAAATTTTGTCAGAACTTTTTTCCAGAATAATGAGATCCAATTAAGTTATTTCATTGTCTCAAGGTAATAACTAACCCTGTATATATGCAGATCTATATGTAGAAAATGGTAATTCTCAATTTTCAATTTTGTATCATGTAAACATTAATTAATTAAAAAAATGGCAAAAATAAGACAATGTTCATGTACTTGAAGAACACAGCAATTTTAATAACACGAATGAATGCCTTGGGTTTCACAGACCTAAAGTCGCCATACAGTGAAGGAAGAGCAAGATGGCCTTGCAGCGAAACCTGCTTTCAAAAGTATCGGCAGAGCCAGGAAGGTACCTAGAAGATGAAAATTTTCCTAAAATAAAAATACGAATTTTTTTCACTTTAGTCGTGCTGGGTCTCAGAGACCCAGAGCATTCATCGCAGAGTTACAGAAATTTGTACGTAATCTTTACATTTCTGGTTGTAGATAGTTGCAAAAATGCAAAAAAAAAATAAATAAATAAAACTAGAGGAAAAACGAGATTTCATCAATTACCATATTTTCAAAATGCTACATTCAATAACAGTTAGGAAAGTTATTAATCGTACATCACAAAATGTCTTCAGACAAACCTTACATGGTAAAGTCTACTATTCATATATAGCACAATTGTAATACATTGCTAACTGTGTATGTATCTAAACACACGTAAAAAAGTACAGTACAGGCAAAATCAAATTTTTTAGCTACATTATAATTAAATAGGTCCTTAGTCGTTTGTTTTCGAATCATTAATAATTGTTGACAATTCCAGATGAAAATAACATTATTTCTAAGAGAAAACTGCTAAATTAAAAATAAATATAAATATATTCAGATTAATAAGAAATTATCTCGAATTACATGACAACATATCGTTTTAGTTTCACGTCAATTCACATTAAACGTGTCCAATAATACAAACAGCACATTTGTAATTAAATAAATTGCTTTGGGGTGTTTTATTATAATTTACTAATCCATTTGATTTAATATGATGATATATGTTACGAACATACTGGCAATTGTTACAATCAGAGATTTATTTACAGGAAACATTTCACAGGCGGTAAATTCAGGCAACTCTTGTACACATTAGCGTGAAGCGAATAGTGAGAAGCAGAATTTTGAACAGAGTCATCATCATCATCTAGCATGGAAACCATAAAAATAGCTTTAGCTACCTCTTTTGCTACTTTAGTAACTCTAGAAGTCGATACGCATAAGTTAATAAAATACAGAAATGGTACAATTGATGAAAACATGAAATAAGTTAACTGATTTAGTTTCATGTGCGGTGGAACCACTAAAAATACGTGAAAATTAAAGATAAGTCTGCAACCAATGCAGACACTTCCATATAAATAACAATGGAGAAAAAATATTCGATATCTCATTTGAAATTTCTACAATATGTAGGTACATTTCTAATGCTGATTGTAAGCGTGTAGAAGAAACTCGAGAAATTTTTATTAATTTCAATAACGAAGTTAAAGCATTTTCAATTTCTTCGCAAATTAATATTAAGAATAGAAACATCCAAATCATGGGCATTATCAGAAATCTATAGTTAAAAATACTATTTATAATCACAATGATCATTTCTGCAGTTTCGTTCATTTTAAAATTAAGAGTTTGATAATAAAGCTGGTCAGAAGTAATCGTTACAGTTGTTAAAACGCACTTTATCAGTAAACATATCCAATTAAAAATGACTTTAGTCTTTAGAAACCTCCGTTTCACTTCAATTTCTAAACGATTATTCTGAATTTTGTGTAGTTTATTAATAAGTTCTCTAATGTCGTTTTTCCTGCTTTGAAAGTGAAGTATAGATACGTTACTTACAATAATGAGAAACTCATAAAACGCAAATGTCAAAATCATAGCAGTTGTATAGTGCAATTTTATAATTAGCATAAAACCGAGAGTAACATAAATGCCATACAACATACCTACAACAATCATAATGATATCAAATAAACTAATTCTTCTTGATTTGTAATTTCAACCACAAAAAATCATCGACATCAGCAAAGGATTCCATGTATCTCGGTAGTCTTGCACCTGAAGAGATTCCAAATTTGAGTTAACTTTAAATGTGGGAATCGCTTCCATTTTATGCAGAATAATATAGAATTTTAATCGAAATATTACTGATATTTTCATTCCTCAACATTCCCAAGCTATAATCTCTACATCACACGTCCGTCTGGTATAAAGAAGCTATTTATTTTGCTGGAAATATCAATATATCTTTTTATATTCGTTAACACGCAATTTTTTAACATAAAGAAACATGAATTACATTCACATGAAAGCAATTATATGGATTTCAGAAATTTACAGTCAGTCCATCTCATAGACACTACATTTTTTTTATTTCTATCGTGGATTAAACAATGAAGTTAAGAGAATTGTAAGAACCGGAGATGACATAGAGTATCTGAGACAGATTACATATCGAAAAATTCATGTGGATGACTAGTCCAGTTTCGTTTGCGGCTTCCACAGACCATAGGATGATGCTCATTTATCCGGCTATGGTCATTTTCTGGTTTATAGTAAATTGAAATGAAAAAAGACCATTACCATAGACGATTTGTGAACGAGTGGATAAAACCACTAACCACCGCTAATGGGTTCGCACTTCAAACGGTTGGCTCCGTAGAGTTTTAGGGGATTTCTTCACGTGTCAGACACTTAAATAGGGTCAAGTTTCCCGTACAAACACTATCCGGAATGCAATCTCTTCTGGTAGATCGCCCCCGTGTTATTTTACCTTATTCCCTCAAACATAACCAAACTAAATCATTACCATGTAAGCTTAATTTATATTTCATAAGTAAAGCAACATTTATTATTATTTCATTGTGCGAATGCATATTGTTTTTTTCTTCGCGTGATGACGAGTACTATTTACGGATTAATCGATTACATGAACTATAAAAATTTAATAATGAATTAAATGAATCTTATGTTTTAAGAAATAAAACTTTGTTTAAAGTAATAAACAATTACGGCTTACGTTGATTAATTTAACAACGTTTATTTTATTGTAACACGAAAAGTTAAAATTAAAAAAGCCAAGATGAATTGGAAAAGAAATCAGACTAAGTTCGATTGTAAAAACAGAAATCATACTGCGTGACTTTTTAACAATGAGAAATATAAGTAAATTTATTTATAACCTGCTGAATAGAAATATTTGAATATGTTATTGTTTTGCGCCGATATTGTTCTTTGCGTGATAACACAAAGAAATTCAATTGTAAAATATTCACGTGTATTCAAATTTCCTTCTATATTATTACATTGCGTTAATGAAAATGAATTTTTATTTTTTATATTTGAGTTAAAGTTTTAGATTACATATTAATACTCATTTGTTTTAACCTTGTCTACCCTGTGGGCACTAAGTCGGTCCTTTTTAGCAAGCTCATTATAAGTCCAAAAATGGTACTACAGGGAAGGATGAGACTCGACTTATCAGGACGGTCTACCTCCGAAAAATCCTGGGGTTTGTTGAGCTGACTAGATTTGATCCCTGGTTCTATAAAGCGAGTCTTCCATCTTAACCGGGTCATCTATCCATCTGTTTTTCCTTATTTTTAAAACTTACACAATGATTGTTACTAATGTGATAATGTCTATGAACCATGTAGAGGAATTCTACAATACTGAAGTAACGGCTTAACCATTTGAAAACGAGTATAAATGTAAAACTATTCTAACAAACTATCAGTAACGTGTTTGAAATTAATGTAGTAACAACATGTGCATCTCAAATTTTATTAATGGTGTTTTACTTTGGCGATTTTGATCATTATTAATCCAATCGACAGACAGGCTGTCTTTGTTTATGATAGCGATTTAGAGCTGAAGAAAATATTTGGTAAACTTTTGGCAAAGAGCATTAACAATAAAAGTCGATCATTCAAAAACTCAATGAAATTTATAAAGGCAAATCTGTCTGACATTAGAACTGTAAAGTGAAAAATAGTATTGTTAAAATCGATCAGCCTATTTTTAAATTTGTTGCACGTACAGTACTTTCTAAATGAATGGCTACAGCGGAATTTAAATTCAATAGTACTGTATCATATGTATTGCAGAGAAATATTTAAGTCGATAAGCTATTAAACAATCGTATTTATTATTATATTAGTCTATTGTTACATTAGTTACAAGAAAAAATAAAAATTAATGCTTATTTGTTGCTTTTCAACTAATTTGATTTCAAATAACAATAATTACGTGTATGGATACTTAAGCTCATTATTTTAAATAATCACTACTGTTATCATAATAGCAGTATTCATTCACTAATTAATGACGTATTTCTCGGAAGGTATCGTTAAGTCCATCGTTAAACAGCGATTACTTGTAATTCTTTTCATTTGCTGTGACATATAGTAATTTAAATTAACATGATTTTTAAAATCATAATAAAATGTGTCACTTGTTTAAATAATGTCATACTGTGAATAAGTTTTTAAAACACATTTCCAAAGGAATCATCTTTATCCTTAATACACAACATAATTCACTCATATCGTAAGAAATGAAAACATTTCACTTAGAAATTTTTTTAATTTTCTCTTTCTTTTTTTTTTCTTTTTTGCGTTATGAAGTAAATAGCCTATCTAAACAAAACTTGTGACCGAGTGAAGAATAATGCACGCGCCTCGCCAAAAGGCTAACCAAGTGGATTTTTCCGTGTTTTTTTTTACATTTGTTACACCTAAATAAGAGCCAACTTACCATTGAAAATCTACCAGCAGAAGCTATTCTATATACTACTGTAACAAAGAATGTAAATACAAAATGTATTGTTTTTCCTCTATGAAACTGCGATCTAATATATTTTTCACTACAAACGTGATAATTTTTCTTCGGGAATGAACGAATGTATAAAAATTTTCTTCAAAATAAAATGGGAAAAATATTATTATTTTATCGGGCTTCCTGACTTATTAATTCAGATATTTTAAAAAACAACCGCGTTTACTTTCCCTAAAACGGTAGCTTTTATAGATGACGGGGGAATAAATAGAAAACTTAATTTAAAAATGGCCTTAATTACTTTCATACATACGTTTTTAATTAGAGTTACGTTCGTTGTCATCATTAATATATTTGTAGATCAAACACTAATTCTGATAACTGATATACAGTTCGAATTTGCAATTTCTATCCGAAATTTTTTATTAGTAACCATTTCAGTTTTTTTTTAGACTTTTGGAAAACAATATGGAAGGGGTCTCTCTAGGAAATTGTGTTGTCTCTTGTAGTGCAGAAGGCCCGCCAAGAGTCAGACCTTGCTTTGTTTATCTATGTTTTATATTCGTGGAAGATGTTACGATAATTTTGCTTCAGAAGTTCTTTTTGATCAACGTTAGGATCCCTGCGAAAAATCCTTTCAGCTCTCCTAGTCTTTTTTCTGAGTTCCTGGAAGTGAGAATTCCACCAGGAGGCCCTTTTGGGCAGGGTTTCTGTCCTGGTTGCAACGGAGTATGTATTCTGGATGGTAGAGTCGAATTGATCTATTAGATGGTCCACTTCTTCAGTCCTTTGGATGTTATAAAAGGGGCCAGGATTTCAGTTTCGCTTCAACAGTTACTCAAACAGGTCCAAGTTGGTATGACATTTAGTGACTTTGTTGTAAGGAGGAAGGCTGTTGCTGATCTCTGTGATGACGTAATTGTGATCACTAACAGTGGGAGCATCAATAGTATAGCAGGAGGCTGCCATGTTATAAAGAGTGGTATTGGCCAAGCAAACTTGATCNTGAGAGAAGAGAACAGATCGAATCATTTTCGTAAAGTACGAAGTCACTGGAGGAACAAAAGGACATTAACGGAAGACGATGAATGTGTGATTCAGTTCTACCCAACATCGATACAGTGCGAACGTGGTGGACCCAACGAATTAACAGATGATTGGCACTTGTGGGAGCATCAATAGTATAGCAGGAGGCTGCCATGTTATAAAGAGTGGTATTGGCCAAGCAAACTTGATCTAGCTCTCTCCTTGTGTGGACGAAAAGATTGGAAGATCACTGGAGTTTAGGGAGAAAAGGTCGTGCTCCTCCATAAACTCCTTAACGGCGGTACCACGTGGATCTTCCTGTGGTGCGAACCAAATGGAACACTGTTCGCCAAAGACGAACAATGTGTAGGTGAAGAGAGTTCTGAGAGTAGAGGCTAGTTCCTGGAAAGAGGCAGCTGTAATCTTTATGGACAGAGGAAGTATACAGAGATAATATAGCACATAAAGTCGTTGTACTGGATTTGAATAGTCGTATGGTAGTTGCTACTGTGGTTAGGATGGAACTGAGGATTGAGGTGAAGATTTGCCACGAGAATACCAGTAAGCATTGGGTCAGAATTGTGATTGGAGAAGATATTGTGACTACCAAGAAGAGAGATATTGCCATTCATAACGTATGGCTTTTGGATGGTGACAATGACGATGTTACGGGAGATAATGTCCTGCATAAGCTGGGTACTGGCGGCTTTACATTTCTCTAGGTTAAGTCAGAGATTAAACTTACAACAGCGAGTAACGACAATGAGAACCCATGTCGCTACTCTCTCGGAGAAATCGTTAAGTGAGTTTATTAACCGAAGTAAATAGAAAAGTGTTTATAATAGCCGCGAGTAAATAAGTCGGCAAAAGGCTTCTTAACTCGTCTAATGCGATTCGGCCTTAACTTAATGGTTAAATATTTAAGTTAGGACATTTAAAATATAAAAAGTGCGTAGTTAATTATTCGCTCGAATTCGAGAAGTTGTTTTTAATCAAAAACGACTAAATAATAAACTAAATTTTTCATTACATTTGCATATAAATTGTTGGATTTAGATAGAACTTTCTGATTTGTTTATCACTTTCGCGTGATGCAAATCTGTTCAGATCTTGGCAATTTTTCCACTTTTTTATTTTAAAATATTTACTTAGGATAATTAATAATTTATTAAAATTCTGAAATATTTTCTTGATTAAATGCCTTTTATTATATCTTAGAGGTTTATAAATTATTCATTATTTAAAATTATTTAATCTAAAAATAAAATATTTTATATTTAATAATAAAAAACATTTATTCTATAATATAATCTACATTAACATAAATCTATTAGAAAGCTTATTAACATCCTACTTTACCTTCTGTCTGTAAAAAACCTTCGCATGATATCATAGTATTAAAACAACTAAATAATATACACCGTTTAATGTATTGTTCGTGGCATTAGTACAGGCATAACGCTGGAAGCTACTGATTTAATTATCAGCTATAATATAAGTGATTATTCATGTTATTTCGTCTCACACAAGTTATAACAATATAACTTAATTTTTTTTCTGTAACGTATTCTAATGTTTTTGTATACATTTAATTAGTTAGTAACACATATAGAGTTGCGTTTTACTTTTCTGGCCATTATATATAACAGAGGAAAAGTATGGCGATCGATCAAAAATGACCCATTTCTCAAAGTTATAAAATTTTACAGGGGGGTATATGTATTAGGGAAATTAAGGTTATTAAATTTCAGTGGTTAAATGTCAACAGGAGAGTCATGTGTCATATCTCGAGTGCGATGAGATTTAATAAACATTTTACTTGTTATTAGCATTTACAATTATTTAATTCATTGCTTTTATGAAACTCATTTCTGCTCCTAAATTATGTATTTTGCCATTTTATAATATTTAGAAATATACAACGTTTTTTCAATGAAAACAGATTGCGTTACACATAATTTTAACACATTTTCCGGGAAAGTTATGCAACTTCTTGCTAGGGGTTTTTTTTTTGTTTTTATCTGTTGTTGCTAGTAGCTAAAATAATCTACAAAGATTTCAGTATTTAATGTATCTAAATATAATATGATAGAATTAGACTTTGATTCTGTTTATATTAACACTAATAATTATTTAATTTAGGCATATCGCTATATCTTTTGATTTATTACACTGACTAAAGTCATGATAGAAACTTATCATAAAAGTTGCTGTTTGCATTTCAGGATTCTGTACGTTTTAGTAGTTTTGATATTGTGTGTTTTAATTAGTGACTTGTTTTACTCGGTTTACTATTCTCCTGGTTTCGAACGCTCCACATTAATCAAAAGGCATTTGAGAAAATATCGTGACAAAAAGATGAGAGAAGAGAACAGATCGAATCATTTTCGTAAAGTACGAAGTCACTGGAGGAACAAAAGGACATTAACGGAAGACGATGAATGTGTGATTCAGTTCTACCCAACATCGATACAGTGCGAACGTGGTGGACCCAACGAATTAACAGATGATTGGCACTTTCAGGTAGTTAGATTAACAACATTGTTAACAAATTATTATTTGCTTCGTATCTAATAGAATCCGTTATCATCCTGTTGATTTGTTATTCTATCCAATTTTCACTAGATTTATTACAACAGTTGAAACAGAAGACATAATACAGGATTTTAAATAATAACAAACCACAAAATAATTTATGATAAATGACAATTCATTGTAATGTAATCAAATGTAGTATAAACAATTGTAAAATCGACTGAAGAGAGACTAAAAATCCAAAATGCATTTTGATTTAAAGAAAGACTATTATATGAAGTAAGAATTGTCTTCTGTTTCAATCGTTGTAACAAATGTAGTGAATGATAACATTGCTAAGAATTTCGGTATTTTAATTTGTTTAGATTTAAGCATTAGAGAACATAAATAGAATTAATTTTAAANAACATCGATACAGTGCGAACGTGGTGGACCCAACGAATTAACAGATGATTGGCACTTTCAGGTAGTTAGATTAACAACATTGTTAACAAATTATTATTTGCTTCGTATCTAATAGAATCCGTTATCATCCTGTTGATTTGTTATTCTATCCAATTTTCACTAGATTTATTACAACAGTTGAAACAGAAGACATAATACAGGATTTTAAATAATAACAAACCACAAAATAATTTATGATAAATGACAATTCATTGTAATGTAATCAAATGTAGTATAAACAATTGTAAAATCGACTGAAGAGAGACTAAAAATCCAAAATGCATTTTGATTTAAAGAAAGACTATTATATGAAGTAAGAATTGTCTTCTGTTTCAATCGTTGTAACAAATGTAGTGAATGATAACATTGCTAAGAATTTCGGTATTTTAATTTGTTTAGATTTAAGCATTAGAGAACATAAATAGAATTAATTTTAAATATTAAATAATGAAAAATATTTTACTTTAATTGACTTTTTCTTTTAATTTCCATACTAATCAAGGAATCTGCCATCGAAGCTTGTTGTGAAAAGGCAAGAAAATTCTTTACAGGTATTCGCTATTAAATTAACTACTCCAATTGTTTTTATTCTAAAGCAAATAAAGTTTATAGGAAAGAGAGAAGAATTGTGTCAACCAACAATAAAAGAACAGAAAACAACTCGAAGAACAGACAAAGGAATAAAAGGTACGGTATTAATGATTATTTTTTGGTAACGACTTTTTCAAATGTAATCACTATTGATCAAGCAGAAAAATCTCTTCATATCAATTGTAACGATCATTTAAAAAAAAAACTAGTTATGCGCTTGTTTACACAGTGACTATAGAGAGTATTGTTAAATCATTTTACATAATATAATTATACAATTAAATTAAAGTAGACAAATAACAATTTAATCTTATTGAACATCATACAGTCGACCCCCGTATAAGATCATTGATTATTCCGTTTTATATGAATTCCATGTTGTACAAGTCACTTAAATTTTACAAATACGTGAGCCGTTCACAGCCCGGTACACGTATTTGTAAAATCTAAGTGACTCGTACAACATGGAATTCATATAAAACGGAATAATCAATGATCTTATACGGGGGTCGATCTTTTTGCTTGAAAGATTTGTATTCGTATTTTACTGTTGGGTCTATAAACTGCCGAATAGGCATAACCAGTTAATACTGATATTTAGACGTGGACTTGCATCTGACCAACCAGCTGGCCTGACGTGCAGTTTTCCGGGATATTTTCTTGTATCTAATACGTAAATAGGAGCCAGTTTCTCGTAGGTTTTGTTTTGACAAAGCGCTCATGTGTTATGTTGCTATATTTCCTCAAACTTAATCTATCTGCTTTGTAGCGTATTAAATCTCTGTAAAAATAATTTCTAGTATATTACAAAGCACATTTTGAATAAACTTTTTGATTTTACTTTTATTTACTTTTGTACGTCCGTTATTCCAAACTTCTTAAATTTTAGTATTCGTTTAATACTGTCAATTTCGCTATACTTCTTTGTAGAAATGTAAAAACATGTTTTACATTTTCAATATAAATTACATAACAAGAAATAATATCATTGTTTATATTTTAGTACATTTTTAATAAATAGATTTATCATTAATTATCTTATCACACAACACTCTGTAAATATTAGTGCAGACTTTCCAACCGAGTAGATATGAATGGAAATAAAATTTAGTTTATGAAAATAAAATACAAATTTCGTTACAGTTCAGCGCAGTGCCAGATTTCATTTACAGGCGCATGAGGCACGTGCCTGAGGCTTCATAAATTAAGGGGGCGTCAAAATTCAGCTCTAAAAAATTATCTTAATTTTTTTTCATAATAAAAATATTTAATAATTTAGCAGTATTCCCTAAATTAAATTACCCTTAATTATTTACCAAACAATAGTGAAAACTGTTATAATAATTTACAAATAAATTCTTATTATTTGTAAATTACTAGATTTTTGAAATACAAATCAGTAGTAAATTTTAAAATAACTTATTTTTTATATCCATGGATTACTAGATTTCTTTTGTGTCTAACACTTACCTGTTGAAAGTTAATAATTCTTGTACCAATAAGTTTCAATTTTCATAATTAATACAATCTGAACATCAGTAACCTTTTAAATACAGCCAGGCAGTTGTAATTTTATATTGGTTAATTTTCAATGTTATTTCCAAATGTCTCACCTTTTTGGTCCACCAGTATATTTACTGAATACAAGAGTAAAAAATATGCGCGTAGAATGCACATTGTGGAGTGTAGGGGAAGTGAAAATCTTTAGAGGAAACCTCAAAATTGAATTGCGCCTCAGGCCTCTCAAGTGCCTTCGTGGTTCAGCGTATTTCATATTATACCGAAGTCTCGATTATCTGAGCACAGATTTTGCGGATTATCCATACACCAGCAAAAGATTTTCTCCATTTCCTGTATGGACAGCGTAAGGAATGAAAAGTCGTTAACACGTCATCAGTGTGCGAACAATAGGCTATCAAGCTCTGTCGACTTTAATAAATGGTCTAAACGCCCAAGGAAGTTAAGATCAAAAAGCATCCAACAAACTATCTCTTAGGCATCCCTGTGATGATCTAGCAACACGGATTACTAGATCACTCGATCTGAATCCTGTTATGAGGTTCTGTTATAGATAACTTTCATATTTTTAATTATTATGAAATGGCAAAAAATTAATTTTTTGGGTGAAAATAATTTTTATAAAAAACTTATAAATTCAAATAACTAATAACATTTTGACTAACATAAGACTCATTCCACCGAGATATGGTAGATGACCCTATGTTATCTCTTCACACCTCAATTTTTAACTACCAAAAATTAGTAGTATCAATGCTTCTTATACACAAGTATCATGCTAAATTTCGTTTTTAATTTTTTATCCCAATGTAAAATATTAAACTAAGTAAATAAAAACATACATGCACTGAATTGGGAATTGCTTCTGTATTTTGACATTCTTGTTCATCAGGATATCTGAAAACATAGAAATTGGCAAAAAAATTCTCAATTTTAATACTTTTGCTAGCATAAAAAATTATGTATAAAATGATGAAAATTGGCAATAAATATAAATTTTGACGTTAAATTTCTGTTTTTTTCCAGATTTGAATATATATATATATATTCCTTTTGAATTCATGTCATTAAATTCTTTCAAAATTAGACTAACATTCATCAATTGAACTACTTTGAAAAATATACTACAAGAAATTGTTGTTCTTATTCTGAGTATAGAACGTATTGAATAATTACGTGAAAATGTAATCACATTAAAACATTCTTAGAACTGATAACTATTCATTATATAAAGTCTTGAAAGTAATAAATTTTTCAAAATTCTGAAAGTTAATAAATTATATTTTATATAACGTTTTCAGTTAAAGCGTATTATTCAGAGTTTATTAGAATATTCTGCTCTGTTTTACTAAATACAAACAATAATAATTTCTATATATCCCAAAAGAAAAAGAAGAACCAGATGGAGATAATATTAAAGGCAACAAAGAACCAGATAAAAGAAAAGTAAAAGGTGAAACAGCAAGAAAAGAAAAAAATGGCTTTATTCAAAATAAAGGTGAACCAGCAGAAAAAAATGATTTTGGATATAAAGGTGAACCAGGAACAAAAGGTGAACCAGGAGAAAAAGGTGATTTTGGAGATAAAGGTGAACCAGGAGAAAAAGGTGGACCAGGAAAAAAAGGTGGTCTTGGAGATAAAGGTGAACCTGGAACAAAAGGTGAATTAGGAGAGAAAGGTGGTCTTGGAGATAAAGGTGAACCAGGAGAAAAAGGTAAACCTGGAGAAAAAGGCGATATTGGAGATAAGGGAAAATCTGGAAAAAGTGGAGAAAAGGGTCAAAAAGGTAATCTTGGAGAAACTGGTAAAAATGGTGAGTTGTTTGTTTATTTACATTAAAAAAAGTTATCTTTTATCCATTATTACAAAGAATTTAAAATGGGATGCCGCTCACGAAAGATAAGGGTTTCTTAAGTAAACAATGATAAAACGTAAGGTGAAAGCGATTAAAAAATAAGAAATCATTATAGAAAACCATTGAAATATTTTTAAAGCATTTTAGCGAATTTGTTTAAAAGAAAATAATTATTTGTTGATACATCTTTACAATGCAGAACTGAAAGTTTTAATCACATTTTTAATTTATTTAATTTAAAATATATGCTTTCTGTCTGAAATTAGTAGTGGCTTTCCCTTGTACAGCATACTTTTCCACTAAAAATAAAGACGTATTGGTCATCAATGTAATATTTTTCAGGGGAGTAATATTTGAATTTCATAACACAACTTCCGTTAAACATCGAACTTGGTATGTACTGTACTTAATTTGTGCCTCCTGCGACGATAACTGTCCAGATCTGATCTCAGCATTCATATATCTAACTTCTTTCGCATAATTAAAGAACAGACAGTAAGAGTGGGAATTTAGAAGTCTACAATTTTTTTAAATTGCAGCTTAATAAAAATCTGTATGTAATATAATTCTCGATGTTTTGAGTAAGTTTTGGAAAAATTAGAAATTTTAAAAAATGATAATAATAAGAGGAATTGTGTGTGTTAAAACTGGGTTAAAATAAAATAATTGAATAAAATAATGTAAGTATTTATAAGTACAAGTAGTATTTTTCCATTTTTCGGCGTTTCAAGGTCTCCTGACATGAATGTAAAAATCTGGAAGGGGGGTCATTTTCCATCGATCGCCATACTTTTCCTCTGTTATATACAACAGCAAGGAATATAATATCTAGAACAATAATAAAAATATAACTTTATTACAGGAATATTATTATGGAATTTATTTCAGGAAGAATGGGAGAAAAAGGACAATCGGGAGAGAAAGGTTCTAAAGGCGATCCTGGCATTTCTCTATGTGAAATGTCTGAAGACCCATTGAAGAAACAAGCTCAATTGCTTTATGAATTACTGTTTCAACACCTTCCTATCTATAAGGGTTTATGTACAGTTTTAACAGCAGAATCGAAACTCAAAGAAAACGTTGATAGTTCGTTGGGGTCTCCAACGGCAGGTGATTAATATAATCTATTAATTATAGCATTAAAATATTTTATATTTTTTTCATTTCTTTATTATATGAATATTTACACAATAAAGCTTTTTGATTTTTCTAGTGAATTATTTAACATATATTTTATAATTTACTTTTTACTCAATGTACATTAGTAGGAAAACATGGAATGAAAGTAATCGATAGAGAGAAATATAATCATGAGTGGAAGAAAAATTTGGGAATTAGAAAAAAAGGTAAATTATTTAATGTCATTTGTATTAAATTAATTATTTTTTAATAATTAAAAAAACATTACAAATAAATAAATAACCGTGTAATGGCATAAATAAATTTTAAATTTTACAGTTTATGCTTTTAATGTTACAGTTATTTTAATATTTTATTTTTTCAATAACCAATCCTTCTCTTCTACAGAGTGGGTGGAAAGTAAATAGGCATTGAGAAATCATTATATAATTAAAAAATAATGCCGTGATAATAATATTTTGGATTTCATGTAGAGAAGTAACGGAAATTTATAATCCCTGAATCGATTTCGTGAACTATCACTAAAGATGCAACACGCGCAGTAGCAACAAAGATGATCACTTGTTGTCTATTCATGACTTACTTGTTAGTGCAGATTGCTGCACGCTGAGGTGTAACAAATCTATGACGTTGTGCAAAGATGGTTGCGTACAGAGAGAGGTTATGCGACACACGATCCGAAAAAAATTAATTTAAGAATTGTGATTCGAAGCTAAAATGATTACAGTTTTGGTTCAGGATGCACAGGCACATTACATCACGAACTGAGGAAAACTTGTTGTTTGTAGATGTTGGTGGTGTCTATATGAATTCTTAGGAACGCATCAGAATTGAAATTTAAAACAGTACATACCGAATAATTCTCATCATGAGTACTTTAGAAATGTATAAATAACAGTTATTTATCAATGCCTAATTAATTTTTAGCCATATTAAAGTTTTTAAATATTTCAGTTTAAATTATAAATTTTTATTAACAAAATATGTATATATACATATTTCACTATTGGTAAAGCGATTTAGTTAATCATCATTGTTATTTGAAAGTTAATATTTCACAATCTATCAAATGCAACCAGTAAGTAGTCTATCCATTCTTATGGCTGAAATATATCGTTCACAATCTTAGTAAATTATTAGTAGCAAATTGTCTTCACATCGATCTAACCTAATCTACTACTCAACATTTCTTTCGTGAACCATTCTCAGTTGTGAAACATTATTAGTTTTTATACTCGATTGTTTTCCTAACGCATCCAGACAAAGTTGTATGATAACTGCACAATCTAGCGTACAACTACAGGTATTTTTCAGACCATATTTCTTCGTATGTAAACGATTACAGTTGCCATATACTGTCACTACTACTTCTAAAATCACTACCATATAATCTTATAAAATGCTCGTGGGGGCTTATAGTGTTCAGAATTTTAAATGTACACGTTGGGTAGAAATCGTCGAACGTCATGAGCGCCATTACGATTCAACTAAAGACATTACACAATATTGTTAGAGGTTGAGAAAGGCTGCATCATGAGACTGGAAAAAGCATAATGACCATGTTGAGCGAACGGTGATAACGTATTGGGTATTGTGGATACTTTAGGGATCTGGAAGGTCATCACTCATGGTAGACAAATAAGTTTTTCTAATTTTAAGAAAAGTAAAAATTGCAGCAATGGCATCTTTGTCTGCCATTCAGAGACACATGAAAGCATCTCTTCAAAAAATAAGAAGTGCCACCCATACACATGAATGTTCATACTATTGTTATCAATCCTGAGAATGAACTTCACTCAATAATAATAGTAGATATGGTTCCAGTTAATGCTAGCTTAGTATTTCAAAATAATTTGTTAAGTTTATTTTTCAATATTTAAAACATTTTGTTGTTAAATAATATAATAACAGTTTCATATTAGCGTTATACGTTCAAACTAATTTTCATAAAATTCAATAAAATTCGAATACCATGCATTTTTCTATTTTTAAAATGATTAAAATGAAATTTTTAGCAGTGAGTTTACAGAGTAAATTATTTATATAAAAAATATCTTTTGAAATTAAGTACAGTTACTGTATGAAAGTATTTTAGGATATACTGTATGGATTTTCTATATTTTTCTTAGAAGTAGCAATAGAATTAAAAATTGATTTAAATATTTTAACAAAGAATTTTCATGTTTAAACAACTTTATACAAAAACTGCAGTAGAGCGTCGATTATCCGAAAGTCAATCATCCGAAAGAATTCCAGTCGGCAAATTTATATTTTCGCCAGTGCTGTGGCGCTGCAATCTTTAGCTATGTTTTGGGCTACTCAAATATTTTACGGTTTTGATACTAAATTAACTTCTGAAGTATAATTTTTTGTTGTTTTTATATTTTTCAATATATTTATTTTGTTCGTACAAAATAAAGAAATAATTTTTAATGATACAATAGTTTTCGTTAGGCTTAACTTCGACGAAAATTCAACGCGAAGCGACACGCAACGGAGAAAAATGTCAAATTGGGATAAATTAATATATTTTTTGTATATTACATAATATAATAGTATATTACATAATCGGTTATCCGAAACTTCGATCTTCCGAACAACCCCAGTCCCCAATTGATTCGGATAATCGACGCTCTACTGTATTTGAATAAACGCCATTTAATGTTCTTAACTTTTGATCAACAATTTGAATAAAGCATAAACTTTTTAAATTAATTGCAGAGTCCTTGGTATCTTTTGTATTAAAAATGAAGAAATGATTCAATAAAAAGAAAGAAAATGCGCTTTCTAATTATAGTGTTTTATAAAAAATATATATTCTTACATCCGGATAATAAATGTACAGTTATAATGCTAAAACTTACCGAATGTATAATTAAGGTAGTATATTATAGTGCAATTCGCACATTGTAACATACACACTGATAACATTAACGAAATAATTATATTTGCCGATTGTAGATCACTTTACACTCAGAAAACACTAAGATTTCTAATGTACGTTGTTATTTTGTTTGAAATAGTTCCACGATCGCTCATAAGATAAACTGTTCTTCTTGTAAAATGTTAGCTGTAGAATCTAATTATGCTTCTTATGTCAGGGTGTGAGATTCATACGTAGAAAAGTATTACTGGGGAATTATAAAATAGTTGAGTTTTCGATAAAAAGAATAAAAGAAACTAAACAGTTAAATCATTTAAAATAAACTTTTTTGATTTGTGCATGGCTGCGACAGAAAAAAAGGAAGCAGTAAATAAAACTTTTCTTTGGCTTGCTATTTATAAAATTTATTTTATTTGATTCATTAACTTACAACAACTAAATGATTATTTTAAGCAGTAATGAAATGGGGTTAAACAGTTTGTTGTAATAAATAAAGTAATAAGTAAGATATTTTAAAATAAAACAAAATATCTTATAATGTTTAATTAATTTGCAGATTGTCTACTGAACAATGTAGAAAATCCTGTATTTTCTCGCTTTGTCGATTCAGATTGGGGATGGTGGATGCCAGATCCTATTGGAAACAACACGAAAAATTACAGTATTTGGTTCATTAAAGAAGTAATAGGAGATACCGCACAACTACACGAGTACAGTTCATTGAACGATTTCCAAGCTGATAAAATTTACAGAAACTTTACTCTTCCTTATCCCATTCAAGGAAATGGTCATATTATGTATAACGGATCTCTTTATTACCATGCTATAAACAGTGATAAATTTATTAAGTTTAATGTTTTTACCAACACATATCAGGAATTTTTTATTGAGGATGCTGCTCACGATGGCAGCAAATATTTATATAATTCTAATCATTCCTATGTAGATTTCGAAGCCGACGAAAACGGTTTGTGGATGATATTTGCCTCAAAACATTCTGAAAATACCATAGTGATAAAATTTGATTCAGAAAATTTAAAAACTTTATCTAAGTGGAATCTCACATTGCATCCACAAAGCGTAGGGGAAATGTTCGTGGCATGTGGATCTCTATACGCAATTAACAAAGTAAATGAATTGGAAACAACAATCCGTCTCGTATTTGATTTCTATTCTAATGACACCGAAGAAGTGGAAGAAAAATTCGTAAATTCTTGTCGACAAAATTATTTAATTACTTACAATTGGCAGGAAGAATCACTTTACGCTTGGGATAAAGGGAATTTAATTACTTATCGTCTCCACTTTATTGATAGGAACGAGTGGTAAATAAACATTATCTGGTAAAATCTAAAAATATTGTTTGTTTAATCAAAAAAGCAATGTTACGTGAGGTAGAGCGGAATGTCTCACGAGGTTGTTAAATTTTTAAAATACTTCCTCGCATCCGAAAGCATTTGTAATTTCATTACTATGCAAGTTTATGCAATGCGATGTAAATATTTAAACTAGTTTTATACATTATAAATTATGTTATGTATAAAGTATATCATTAAGAATGTGTAGTAATATCAAATAAAAAAAAACAATTTATTGTGGCACATTCAAAAAAAAGTAGTGTTAGACATCAGTTTAAAACTAAAACAATGAATTCATATTTATATTCTTTTCGAAAACATCCGATTATATTTTTTATGGCTATTAACACTAACAAGTAAGTGGATCTCTCCCTAAAAAATTCTACCAAGCAAACTCATAGATGACTGCCGAATGCCAAGAAACGAAGAGAGATTTCTAAAATATAGGAAACACACTCATACTGGTTCATTACAGTTTCATATAATAAAAATAAAATATGTAGCAAAGAATTTTGTAACTTTTCCGAGAGAAAAAGTAATACAGTATTTAATAAACACGTTCGAAAAGTTTATAGTTGTGTGCAATGGCATCTGTGTCAGACTTCATTTAAAATATAACTTTTATAGTATTAATCCTTTAATTTCTTTAAATATCGTTATTGTGTCAGACTCAAAGGTTAAATTCCAGATGCGTGGACTGTCATGGCGGCACTTCCTGTTTTCCGACTGCCAGCCTCGACACCGGAGCGGTTTGGAGACGACAGATGTCACGTGACGATGCGAGCGCCTGCGCGTGTTCTGCTAGTGCGGTTGTTTCGAATTTTCGACGGGCTGTTGGTTGATTCCAGCAAACAAAATAAAGGAAACAGTGGGGACGCACGTTCTAACCTAACCTAACTATTCTAATAATATAATTGGTAATGATTATGGTAATTTATTAGAATAGGTTAGGTTAGGTTAGAACGTGCGTCCCCACTGTTTCCTTTCTTGTTTGCTGGAATCAGCGATGAGCCGCCATGACAGCCGCCGTCGCCGTTCGCTCGCGTCGTCACGTGACATCTGTCGTCTCCAAACCGCTCCGGTGTCGAGGCTGGCAGTCGGAAAACAGGAAGTGCCGCCATGATAGTCCACGCATCTGGAATTTAACCGACTCAAAGAGTTTAGCCATCGATGCTCTAGAATATGGGTATTTCGTGTGTAAGAGCCTGCTAAATACAAACATCTATAAAGACCATTACTTTATTATATCAGTATTATTTATGTCTTTCTTGAGGAAATTAGCCTCTTATGCTGTTTTATACTGATTGTTATATGTAACTGTAATTTCCTACATTTTACCTGTAAATAAATTATTCCAACATTCCACTTAGCTTTTGCTGATTTAGCATTTTCTATGACTGCAGGAAGTAGCTAGTGAGAATTTCTACTTATGTCTCTCAGCAGCAGCTTATCACACCGTTTGGTAGTTTTATATTTTCACATATATTTTCTACCTAAATTTCGATCCTCCTTTTCGTTAGTCTCCTTGCCCTCTTGCTCGGTTTCAGAATGACCTTCAAATTTTTCTATCTTATCCATCTTTTTGCAAATTCTCGTTCAAGTTTTTATCATCTCTTTGTAAATAATTTACTATTTGTGAAACGATTTTAGGATGATTTAGCTTATAAATTTTTTTGTCGGGTTTAAGTTTATCGCCTGCAACAATACAGCACAGAAATTAATGGCATGTGCAATGTGTCAGACAGCAAAAATCGTTATATTATTATGAATATTGCTACGATACTACGTTATTCAATAATCAAGTAAGTATATAATTAATTTCAAAGAAGATATTTTGAGAACACATACGTAATGTAATAATGACCAATGAAGTATAATGTGCCTTGCAAATACTTTAGCAACTACAATCATAGAAGAAGATCGTGAATAAACTGGTTAATATAACCTTGCTATCTGTCTAATTAGAGGGATACATATAACCAGTATGTGTGGCTGCAGGGAACACATATTAAACGTTCGTTATAAACATCAAGGTAAAAGACTGCCCTAAAAATCAATTTCCAGCAACTGGACACTCAGTTGACACGTAATGAGCATTCATGTTACAACCTGAAATCGATCCGTAGAATTTATATGAAGAAACTTCATCTTGAATATCTCAGCCAATAGGGCGATGTTCAAAATTCTGGCTTGGTCAGAATATCGGTCTTGTCAAGTTGTACATATTTGCCAAAAATCATAATTTATGATAAGAGGTTGCTTTGAATTCCGATCACAGATAAAACAGTTTGTTGCTTATCAGGAAAAGCTCCTCTTACGTTCCTCCCAATAAAACTATTTTTGAAAAGACTAGTGAAAAAGTAAAATATGAAGGAAAATTCACACAAAATTTCGAATAAGAAATTAGATAAAACAAAAGTATTTTCAAATAATAATTGCATGCAAAACGATGATTTCTAGAGAAATAAAAGTCAATATATTTAAACAATGCTTTTAGTAAAAATAATGAAAAACCGATATTGATATGCCCAATTCTAGTCATTATTTCAATGAAGGATTGTAAAAAACATATACAAAAACTAGGTCATACTTTTCGAAATAACAGAAATATTGCGAAATTATCTGATAATTTAAAAAATTTCCGAAGGATTGCACCAGAAATCTACTCATAAGAGTCGTTCTGGGTTTCATACAACACGATTAATATTTCGTTATTAGAAAATACATTTGAAAAATTACGAGACAAGTGACAAAGTTAGCGAATTTGAAAATTTTCCAATTATTTTATTTGCTGTATTGTCCAGCATATTTCAGGCTTGTCCCTTGTCGCACAACTAACTCTATTTTGTGGGTCTTGTTAATGCTCTAAAAGCGGAAAAAATCTCTGGGCTTCTCAGTACTATATTCGAAACAACTTTAAAAAGAAAACTCTGTTTTGGACCCATCCGAACGAAAAATACAAAGAAAACCTCATTAGGCATAGGACAGAAACATTCAAAAAATTGGAAAAAGTAACAGAATAAATAATTATTCTTTACTAGCTGCAAGGACCCACTTCACTGGGTTTTTATTTGTGGGCAAAAAGTAACGATAGTAAAGATTAAGATAATTACATTATAGCCAATCTTACCCGTTTTCACAGAATGCACGAATTAGGTCTCCCGTTTCCATACTAATTAGAGAATTTTTACGCGAGTCTAAAAATATGTTCGATTTCCCGCAAAAACGCAAAAAACCGCCTGTAAATCTTGCATGCCGTTTTATATTAACACTTCCTTTGTTACTCAACACTTCGATTCTTAACACTTCCATTGTTGACACTTTCATTGTTACACATCTTCGAAGTCAACTACTTTCAACCCCATATCTCCCACACCCTTATAGCTATCGAGACGCGACTACCATAGCGCAGGAATGGAGACTTGGGCTACTACCACATACAAACACCATTCATGTGTGATGTGTAGTTTTGGCTGAAAAGTGAAATACAAAGACACACATGTCCATTTATATATATATATAGATTGTTCACTGTCAAACTAAAATGTTTTTAATTATTTTAAGTCTTAGATATATTTGTTTTGAAACTTGATTGCATGTCTCTTTAGATTGACGCTGTGTTTAAAATAAGTTTACAACGTTTACTTTTGTACCGACAAATACGAAAAAAAAAAACAGGAATTTAAAGCAACATAGTTAAATTTTTACAGAAAATCAATTGCACAAGACAAAAACGTAATATTTTTTATTGCATTCGTTTTAATTCTGTTAAGTGTAGGCTACTGCATTTCTCCGATAAAGCAATCGAAGAAAATAAGGGAAATTTTAACATTGTAACTTTATATATTTCTTATCTGGTTTAATCTAATACAAAGTTATAAAACTTTATAGAAATTATAAAAACGACAAAGATAATAGAAATTCATACAAATTAGGAAGATAATGAAATATCTCAATATATTTCCAAAGCATGAAGTTATATGGATGAAAATTATCAAACTACTGTTTCTCTATTATCAATACAGTTGAACCTCGAAAACTCGGCCTAATGTGGACCGAAGGGTGGCCGAGTTTGTGAAAATGCCGGGTTATCGGGAATGGGTTAAAAAATAAGTACGAGCGTTTCCTCAGAAAATACTGTACTGTACTTGTATGTATTGTTTACTTGAAAATATAACAGAGAATAAACTGCCCAAATACCCTTAAACAAAGGAAAAGTACGTCCTTTATGAAGGCATAGAGCCTTTACTACATGAAAATGAAAATTAATGAATACACTGTGTACAGTAATTTACCTGATAAGACAGACCTTAGAAAAATACTTTATGAGAGCTTTTATACTTTTATAAAGCTGTCTATCATGAAAATTAATTAACTAAGGATTTTTTTGCCCTGCCAGGGTGTGGCCGAGTTATCCGGAGTGCCGGGTTATCGAGAGCCGAGTTTTCGAGGTTCTACTGTATCATTATTTTAATCTTAAGTAACTTACGCACTTTATACAACATTCTTATCTGTATAATTTTTGTAAAAAATTGCCCATTATTCTTTTTCTTAAAGTTTTTTCAAATGTTTTTATATACAGTCATGTGTTCGTATAGTTTCTATAGATTTATAATATAAAAAAAGATATCTGCGATAACTTACAAAAATTAATTAAAATATCAAACTCAAGAAAACTTAATGCATGTAAATCGAAAAATGTTATTTGGTTTCTGGTAATATAAATTTGCTTTAATGACGGAATTATCGAATTTCTTTTAATTTACTTTTTAAAACAGAGAAGTACAATATAATCTCTTGAAGACAGAAATTTTTGGCTATCGTGTTGACAGAAACAATCACTTTATCGTGTTGTCACTTATTTTCACGATGTTAAATTTAGTCACACGTGTTCTTCTTCTTCGTATCGACACGTAAAGAGTTAAAGAATGCATTTACACAATTATCGAAAAAGCTAAAAGGTGGTGTTTTAGTTTCAGCAGATTTTAATATTCTATCGAATAATTACACAGAAATTAAGGTAATTGTTTATAACTTCAATGACTCGTATTCGTCGACATTGTTTGCTTGGACACTTGCAATGGGGAAAAACATAACGTTCAATTTATGTTACTTTTTTCAAAACGAAATTATAATCGTATGTATTGTTTAGCAATTTTCTTCTTGACTGTAGTTCCGTTTAGTTTTTTTTTCTTGTGGTTTGCTTGTCTACTGCACGTGTTTCTAATGCGAGATATCGAAATATTTTAGAATATAGAAGCGTCTCGACCTCTAATATATCATTACAAAAATCTCTATCAAAATATTCTCGAAAATTCTTGCATGATAAGATCTCGTTTTCGGGTTGTAATATATTTTCTATGAAGTGTGAATTAATTTTCAGAATTGTCGGTGTTGCTTTGACCTTTACAGTAATTGTGGTTTAGTTTTCCGGACCATAGCAAATATTACGGACATGTATTCATTAATACAGTGTATATTCTATCAACGCCGAATCTGTCTAAATATATAAAATTACTTGTCCTGACTGACTGACTGATTCATCATCGCCCAGAGCAAACCGCTGAACATCAAGTGGTGAAATTTGGTACACAGTTAGGGTAAGTCATGGAAACGCACACTAAGAAGGGATTTTTCGAAATTCCCCCGCGGGAGGAGAGGGAGAGAATTAAGGCTTAACCGGAAGAACGGCTTCTACTGTACTATTTTAGATGCGATTTTTTGTTTTCAACTACGTTCAGTCTTCATCGAGTACTTAGGTGTATTAAATTGATAACATTTCAGACATTGTTATAAATATTTTTATCTATTTCGATTTTAAAAATGTTCGAACCGTTTTAAATTGGAATTTGCTTTTTGTTTCACCGATGTATACTAGCCCCAACCTATAACAACTTACAAAAAAGAATCCGGAAGACTGTACCTGACAGAAATAAACAACCAGACAAATACAGCACTACCGAAGTCGTCTATAAAATACCTTGCATATGCGAACCCCCAAAAGTATACATCGGTGAAACAAAAAGAAAATTAGAAACAAGATTAAAAGAACACATCGCAGACCTGAAGTATAATAGAATCAACTCAGTTTTTTACGAACACTGCACGACCCACAACTGCAAAATAGATAAGAATGATGCAACAATAGTACACAAAGAAAAAAACTGGTACAAAAGAAAATTCAAAGAAAGCTACGAAATTACTATAGACAAAAATAATATTAACAAGAACCTAAGCATCGACATCCATAAAAACTGGCTTCAATTATTAAAATAAAATAGAATGTTTATACAGTCGCAGGCGAGGCTGTGTGCAACACTCGGCGAAGGGTAACGTTACAAATTACGAGGCATGCGGGGTAGTCCGTCAAGTCGGGAAAAGATGGGAGGGGAAGGGAGCGGGAAGTACGGACACACAAGTCACAACTATCGACGTAACAGACTGAAGAGGGGCGAAGGCCCGAAACGCGTTTCTGTACGAAGTAAATGTAGGTGATGGAATTATTTGCCAAGTGTCTATAAATGCACCAAGTCGTGACATAGAATCAGAAGAAACAAGAAAAAGAAGACACGGTTTCGACAAATAACTAAAA
>NW_019385695.1:54646-88135 GCF_000671375.1 Centruroides sculpturatus | reverse complement strand
GAAGGTGTTTAATGTTTTATTAAGTGTCATTTATTTATCCATAAACCTGGTTTTGGGTTTAAATAAAAGCTTTTTCATTCTTATAATAAAATGCATATAAAAAATTATGAAATCGAACTCGAAGGTTATATATCTTTCAATAAAAAGAAAACATTCGACCTCACAGGGATTCGATCTAGCGGTCTTGTAGTGATTGCAGTGCCCCTGGTGGTAACATTTGTCTCTAGTTGATTCTAGCAACGAGCGAAGATAGGAAGTCGAAAGACCAGTTAATCTACCGACTCTGGTAACAGCTAGTATTAAGGTAAATGTAACTTCTGCCATCTTTCACCACTAGGGAGCGCAATAGTCAGTGTAACTCGAGCCTAACGACTGTAGAAGAACGTTATTATTCGTAGTGTGATGGTCTGTGTTGTTTATCGTGTAAAAAATACGGGAATCAGTCGGAGACACTTTTTAAATGGTTAATTAAGCAATATTATTGTTTTTTGAAGAAGATTTGACGCAAATGTAAGTATTAAACTTAAATTCCGAGTCAAAGACAAACTGCAGTCGCCATTTTGTTGTTTACGACTTTGTCTTCCTGTCCGGGTTAGGCCGAAGCGAACGTTTTCGGTTAGAGTAAAGCAAACGGTATCCAGCTAAAAAAGGTCTTAAACTTAATATTAATGAATAGACATAGACATATCTAGATGTAATTTGATACGCTGAATCGAATGGTATTAAAAAATAAATGTTACCCTAGGTATCGAAGATGGCGTCAGTCGCCAATTCGGCCGTTGCAACCGTCCCGCCGCGAAAAACAAAGAAAAAGAAAAAAAAATCAAAGTACAAAATATTAATAATTAAAAAACCTTACCTTAATGTTATCGTAGTTATCGAAGATGGAGGCAGTTGCGAATTATTTTAAATATTTACTAAAAATAAATTATGCCAGACGATAAATTTACTTACGTTCAATTTAAAGGTTAAAGTCCAGATACGTATACCGTCATTGCGGCTCATCTCTGATTCCAGCAAACAGAAGAAAGGAAACAGTGGAGACGCACGTTCTAACCTAAACTAACCTATTCTAATAAATTATCATAATTATTACCAACCAAATTATTAGAATAGGTTAGGTTAGAACGTGCGTCCTCGCTGTTACCTTTTGTTTGCTGGAATCAGAGATGACGGTATAGGTATCTGGACTTTAATCCTTTTTTTACTCTGATTCTTATCAGTTTTCTCAGACGTCTTGTTTTGTTTTTTTGTTCCGCCGCATTTTCTTTCTTCTTACTTTTTTATTGACAGGAGCAGCAACACGGTCTTGGGCTCTTCCCATAATGGTAATCTTCCAGATCCGGGATATATATTACTCAAATGTTGCACAAAAATGTAGAAACATTCACCTGGTTTTTTTTTTTTTTTTTGAGGGCCAATCGTGGTATTTTTTATAGTTGAGGTATACTCACTCGGCACTTGTATGTAAATCAGAAACACAACACCTTAATTTGCTGAGAAAAATTTAATGAAAAGCAAACATTTTCAGCCAAATCTGTTGGCCATCATCAGGCTAAGATATTCAAATATAAACAAAATAGAACAAAAATTTAAATACAAATAAAATAGAATAACGAATGAAATATATATATATAAATGTATAAAGAAAAATAAAATAAAATAAAAATTATTATAAATAACAAAATATGTATATGGAAAAATAAGCATAGGTTAATTAAATATTAAAATGTTATATAGTAATACATTATATGAAATTCAATGAAATGCAAGATAGGCAAAAAAATACTAAAATCAAGGCATTAAATTAATTGCTGTCTAATCGTTTGATTAAGTACTTCCAGGCCGAAGGCAACCCTTTCGAATCTCTAGAATTAATACATGCATCATGCAATCTGCTCTTATATATTTCAATTTTTTTCGACGCAAATTGCCAATGTCGGTGAATGTACTCGTTTAATAATACTTGCTTCGTCCCATTTGACGATTGAGCCCTCAACTTGCGCTAATTGCGATAGTATTGTGGCATTAGATCCCTTGCTGATATTGTATTTGTGTTCTTTTAATCTGACTCCTAAACTTCTATTAGTGACACCAATATAATTTTTATTAATGTCTAGTTCACTATTGTCATATGGAATCCTGTACAGTCGACCCCCCTATAAGATAGAGATACGTTCCATTCTCTAGGAATCCGATTTCTTACGAATCCTTCCAATCACAACCCGACACGTGTCAAGTTTACGGACTACGGCTGTTTGAAAGATTTTCTTCCATAAAATTAATCGATTCTAGACTAATCCGACTCAACATTTCCAAAATACGTATATATTTTTTGGGAATAATCCGTATAAACTACGCTATAAACAAAAAATTGTAGGATTACTTACCGAGTGTCACCATTCGACATTGCCATTGCTCAACATTGTTTTCGTCGCGGAACAGCTCAGCAAAGAGCGGCCGATTTCTAACAACTTATTTTTCTGTGAAAACTTCGTAGAACTTCGGAGACATCATTAATATAAATAATTTTAATCGCCGTTGAATAAGAAATGTTTCTTTCACAAGAAATGTATAAAATTACAGTACTGTATTAGACTTACGGTACCTAATTTACATACTGACAGACGATAGTTAGCGTAAAAATCTCCGTAGCGTGGCGCCACGCTAGACGGCGGAAATTATATATTTAATTATAACAAAGTTACAATAAGTTAATATATAATTATATATACAGTACCTAATTTATATATAATTAATATATAATTATATGTACAGTACCTAATTTATATATAATTTATATAATACTGTCCAGACGATAGAAATCTCTCCGTAGTTGGCGCTACGGACGGCGGGAAAGTAGTTTGGCTGCTTGATGATGTTTGAGGTGTTTATAGGGAACTTTTACTATTTTTTACGGATACCGGTAGCAATTTTTTCATAGTTTTATAGGAATCGTAATTATAGGGGGGTCGACTGTATACTCCTGCTCTTTTTTTCTTTATTTATGCTGTCTTTGTTGTTCCTTAATAATTTGTACAGGTTAGGAGCTCTCTTGTAAATTAACTTGGACTTTTTGCAGGCTGAGATTTCTTTAATGATGGCTTTTCTCTTTCTATCATATGTGAACTTTGTGATTTTGCCGAAATTGCCATTTTGAGCATTAGTTTTGTTTATTTTGTATTTTCAGATTAATGTTATCATATCTTCTTTGTACCCTAGAGATCTGGCAATATGTAATATTCTATTAATTTCTTTTTGCCTATCCACAAATGTATTTTTTATACATGAAGCTGTACATGTACGAATCTGATAGGTCTTCTGTGTAATGTTTTGGTAGGTTTTGTTTTTTAAGTATCTCCATAATCTTTTTATGTTTTGGGTATGAATCCCTGTTTTTGGGTTCACAAAATTCTCCGAATGATTAATTAACTGTCTTATGGGTAATTTCTATGCCTTCCAGGTCGTCTATATGGTTGTATCCCTTCCGTTCATCTGTCAAAACAGTGCTATTAACATTAATGTTACGATGAACTACTTTGCAAGGTTTTGAACATTTCGAGCATACATCAGCAACATGCTGTAATCCTAGTTTTACTGCAAATTTGAACCCTTTATTGATTTTGAAATCCAAACCCAATTCAGAATAGTCACATTCGAGAAGATGGAAAAAGTCGTGGGATTCCAGCAAAAACTCTGGAGGTAATGTCCAAATTATTCATTTGGAAGAAATTATTAAACAGAATATCTGATAAAATAAGTATTAAACTTTTAAAAATGTCAATTTATAATTAAATTAATCGAAAACGAAAAGAAATAACAATTTTACAACAAACCAACCATTGTCATGCAAATCTAACTTTCACACTCCTTGCATTGATTTAGTGGTATTAATTTGCATATCACACTGTGTTAAAATGCAGTGCCCTCTATCGCAAACATCACTTGGCAACCTGATACGAGATTACCAGAAGTGCTGCCATCTTCAATACCTAGGGTAACATTAAACAAAAATAGGAAGAAAAAACATTGTTTTTATGTATGTATTAAATAAAAGAAAATGAACTAATAAAACACAATAAATATAATAATAATGAACACCAAACATTTGTATTTCTAAGATTCTCAACTGTATATGTACTTTGGCATCCCCATATATCTTACAAAGAGTAAGAATTTGAATAATTCTATCAATAGAATACCGGTCCGATGGCAGGCACCATTTATTTTTCCAAGGTTAATTTATAGTAGGACATAGTTAATAATACATAAACATGATGTACAAAAAAAATTAATTCCAAAACTGTAATTTAATATATAAAATTGTTAATATTCTTGTGTAAAATAAATAATTATTAAACAATGCATACAAAATCTACAAAGTATAAAAATTCTTTATAAAAATATAAATCCCAAAGTCAATGTGATTTTTGGCATTGCATTTCATTGGCCATTGCTTCGTAATTAGGAGAATATGATGATATTCTTGCTCATGAGCAATCGTCAAGGTGTTCATCTGTAAGTTGTGNTAAAATAAATAATTACTAATTAATGCATACAAAATTTACAAAGTATAAAAATTCTTTATAAAAAAAATATAAATCTAAAAATCAATGTGATTTTTGGCATTGCATTTCATTAGCCATTGCTTCATAGTTAGGAGAGTATGATGATATTCTTGTTTGTAAGCAATTGTCAAGGTGTTCATCTGTAAGTTGTGATCTGTACTTTGATTTTATGATATTCATTGTCGAAAACAATGATTCACACAAGTATGTGGAACCAGAAAATGATTTTGTTTTATAGGCTGCTCTTTTCAAGAATGGAAATTTGTTTCTGTCAACTATATTCTAGAAATTCTCATCTGATAGATGGTATTTTAGGACAATGTCATTCTGAAGATCAAAATTTCTAGTTCCAGTTCTTGTCCTTACTTGAGCAAGCTCTGAAATGTATGTAGCTAGTTTGATTACATTTACTTGGTAAGTAAAGGACTGACAAAAAAGGTGATCATTGGCTCGATGATATTAAATTGTTTAAAGTGCTTTTCAAACTGGTTTTGAAGTAATTGAAGGTTCAATCGGCAATGTACTACAACGGGTTAAAGTGAACAAAAAACAACGTACCAGGAACCTGTTGCCAGTGTGCTTCTCGGTAAAAACAAAGTATTACAAACGTTTCAAACTTGTAAGTTTTTCTTCAGGTAACAGACGTCTAAGCGAATGCCATTCAAATTCAATTCAAATAAGAACACCATTAAGAATTCTATCGCATGTATCAATAGCGTCATTGACGCATGCGCCCCTTTGCTTGTTGTAAATTATTGTAAGTTCTTGTCTACGAGCACCTGCCATGCAGTTGACAGGGTGATTTTGTCTTTGTTGTTAATACAATTGTCGTCTTTTAGTGTAGCCATACATATGCACAGGGCCTCTAGCCATCTAAGGTGGTGTGTGTATTTTGTGGTGCGGATTACCTGGCCTGGCTGAATAACGGCTCTACTTCTGTATGTGAGGCATAGATGGCTGGAGCGGTGGTTTGCCTTGCATGTAGAATATTTGCCATGTGTTCTTTAATTGAAGGTTAATAACAAATGTTGACAAGTAAATTTCACCGTCGTCTATCATTTTTTTCATATTTGGAAAATGCACAAGGGACTTTATCTACAGATGTGATATCCAAAACCAGTTTAGCTTTAAACGACTTTATAGACCTTATCATTGCAGCTATATGTTTGTCCTTTCCCTGCAGCTCTAAGTTTAAACAATTTAGTTTTTCCATTATGTTTGTGAAAAAAGTCAAATCTGCTAGCCAATGAGGGTTTTTTAGTTCAAAAAAATTTTGATCTTTGGCATTGAGATAATTTTTTATTTTTTCAATTGAATTTACAAATCTAGCAAGAACTTCGTCTTTACTGAGCCAACATACTTCAGTATGCAGAATGAGGTCAGGATCTTCAGGATTTTCTAATAGGGCCTTGAAAAGGCAGTGTTGCAAAGGAGCTGCGCGAATTAAGTTGACTATTTTTGTAATTATTTTAATGACGTGTCCGAAGGGTAGTATTCTACCACACACAACTTTCTGGTTGATAATACAATGATACAACATAAATTTTGGAAATGATTCATTTTTTCTGCAGAGGGCAATAAATTTTTTGACCTTACCAACCATTGCTGGTCCCATCAGTGGTTATCGCAGACAGCTTCTGGAAAGGCATATCTATCAACTTTGCATATGTTATAAATATTTTATAGATATCTTTACCCGTTGTCTGTCCTTTCATAGATAATATTTTTAGATTTTCTTTTACAGTAAAGTCACTAAATACTATTTTCACCATAACTGCTGACTGTAATGTGTGATATGTCTGTAGACTCGACAAATTGTAGTGAGATCTACTCACATTTCCACATCACTCTTTAAGTGAGTTTGCATTTCCTTTGAAATGGCTTGTATTTTTCTTGTAATGGTGTTATCTGACAACTGTAAGTCTTGTATTGCTGACATGATCTCACGTTTGTTGGAAAATCCCTCAAATAAGCAATTGGTGCCAGTAAGAAATGCTTCTTTTAACAACTCACCATCCTGGAAAAGCTTTTTCTTCTTTGCGAGTATGTGAGAAACTTTTAAAGAAGCTGTTGTATAAAAAATGATGTTGTGATGATGGTGGTATGAAATGTTCCCGTTTACACGGTCTTAATTAATTAAAGAACACAGTACATACTTTCCTTGTAACAATAACAATACAATGATACTTTAATGTCTCCAAATCAGCGAGTGACTCTCTGGCACTCCACAATTGAGCAACACTCAGGCACCCGACAATTATTGGTAATTACAACACTGGTTCCTGACCAGCCACACAGCTACCTACTCTGGTTAGCTCCCCTGTCAGTACTGCCTCCACACACAACACTGACCCTACACACACCCAAAGGAAAGTGCACAAATTTTTCCTCTCACCAATTCTCCCTCTCTAGGTGGGACAATCTCTCCCACATTCTTGGGGATACTGTTACCTCACCCACCTGACGTGTGACAAAGCTGTGGACTGTCCATTACCACTTGCTGACATCCACACACCTGACACGTGTCACAACTGAACTAACATTTTCCCGGCTTGAACCTTCCAAGGTTCAACAAGTTATCTATACATACATACAAAACAACAACTTTTTTTTTACAAAATACAACTTCAGTTCTCCAAAGGTAGAACACCAATTTTCGATAAACTGTATTTAAATACACCATTTTTTGTTTTTACACTTACAACTCTTACTTTACAGTCAGACCCTGGGAAAACTTCTGTAATTCTTCCCACTAACCATTTAAAAATAGGTATATTATCTTCCTTGATAATGACTAATGTCCCTATTTTAATATTATCTCTTTCAGTCATCCACTTATTCCATTGTTGTAAATTATTTAAGTATATATTAATCCACCGTTTCCAAATGATTTGCGTCATTTTTGTTACACGCTACCAATGTGAAAGTCTATTGTCTGATAGAGATTTGAGAGCAATGTCTGGTAGCATGTCAATTGGTCTACCTATTGACCGTATCTAAAAGTAAACAAAGCCTGGGGCTGGTCACGTGATTGGACCTAGTTGAACTTCCGGTAGAACGTGAACGGTGTGTTAATAGTCGATGCGAAAGACCTTGTGTGTATCAGTTACAATCATTTCTGTTCCGAAAAATGTCCAGCGAATATTATAAAGGTTTAGATGAATTAAGCAGGTATAGGTATAAGCAAAAATTAATGTTCAACAAGCAAGAACTGCCCGATCCAATGGACGACGATTTAGCAAAAATGTTATTTCACGATAACGTGAAAGCATGGCCTAAGATCACGTTAGTAGATCTCTATGCCTACTTTGTAGACCAGCTCTGCTTTTACACAAAACAACAACTGAAAAATTATACTTCACTTGAGAGTTATAATTACCTAGTGAGTGGAAAGGTGAAAGAAATCACTGTTTACCCGTTGACGGATCTGAAGGTAAGAATTAAATTTGCTACTTTAGCGCCCGTTGCGAAACAAGTTGGAGTGTGAAATCTTTATTTATAATGTTTAGTAAATTTAAAATATACATAAACAAAAGATAATTTTTCATAGCTAAAGAAATTCTGAAGACTCTAACCTCTTGTTTCACAACCCGTGATCTCGAGTTTGTAAACAACTGCCCAAAACATTTTTTCCCTAGATTTGCATGTTAAAAGGAAAAATACAGTCTGGGCAGAAGAAGACGTTTCAACATCCCTGGGCAGTGGTGCAAATTAATGGAGTTATTGTAAGCGGTCACTGCACATGTATGGCTGGGTATGCAAATTTTATATTAATATTAGAATATTATTATTTACTGACCCAGATATAATTTTAGTCTTGGTGAAAGTTGCAGCCACCTTGGTGCATTACTTTTAACAATAGAAGCAACAGTGAAAGCTAATGAAGAAACTCCATGCACTTCTCTTCCATGTTCATGGAAGAAATTTAACAGAGAGGTAATAATGTTNCAGATATAATTTTAGTCTTGGTGAAAGTTGCAGCCACCTTGGTGCATTACTTTTAACAATAGAAGCAACAGTGAAAGCTAATGAAGAAACTCCATGCACTTCTCTTCCATGTTCATGGAAGAAATTTAACAGAGAGGTAATAATGTTGTGTAATGGCACCGTTATTAAGAATCATTATGTAAACTGTTTTTATTGTGTGATTTTTATTAAAATTATTCATTTACATAATGTAGGTTGAACCAAGCCAAATTTCAAATATTTGTTTTTCAAAATCAAAGCACAATAATCCATTCCTACTAAACAAAAAACAAAAAACAGACATGTTATCACATCCTCCAACTCCAACACTGTTNTTGTCACTAACTGAAAAAAGAACTAATTTTAATTGTACTTTTATACTATTTACGTAGACTGTTTATAAATAGGACTTTTTATACTGCTATAGATTCTAATTAGCAGAAGTAGAAAGTCTTACTTTTTGACTATACTTCCTCCCTCAGCTAATTAGAAGTTATACAATATAAGTCGTATTTATAAACAAGGTCTATGTGGACAATGTAAAAACAAATTTGAAATATTACGAAAATAAAAGTGAAAAAAATTAAGAGTCAATTCTACTTTTAATTACACTACCTAACATAAATATGTTTTTTTATATCTCCGGCGTTAAAATAGGCGATTCTTAAATAATTTCCTTTTGATTTTAAATGCCTTTCTTAAAATTTCCTAACACGCAAGACTGAAAAAGTACATTTCGTAGATACATTTTTGTATAAGATGTTCATTTTGGCGTGGCTTTCTTTCTTTATACACTTCGTCTCAAACGTTGGCAGATATAACAAGTTAAAAATAAACATTTTTAGCTAAATTCCGAATTATTCTTAATGTTTTTACATCATGTTCTATAATGCGAGAGATGGAAAATGTTTCGATCTCTCGCGTTATAAAGAGGTTTGCACCTTAACCGGCTGTTATATAGCATCAAACTCTGTGCTGTGCATGTACACTTGCTAAGCAACTTAAACATTAAACACAGCCAAACGTTTCAAAAGTTTACAATAAAAAATGCCGTTTGAATATTGATTTCCTCTGTAATACTTCTTACTCTCATAAGAAACTTGAATAGTCTCCCGGCATCACTGGATCCGTGGGACTTTGATACTTCTTCTCTATTGCTTGTTAAAGCCTTTTACAACGTTTCTCGATAAAAACGCCAAGAATTTTGAAGAAAATTGATCAACGAATCTGCGCTCCGATTTAAAGCGCTTTAACAAATACGTTCAATTTAGGAACATGCAGGTGTTAGCGGCTTGTTTCGCTACACTGAAAGTACTTTCTGTAAAATTATTTCCTAAATTAATGTGTTAACTCATTTACTTCACCATGGTAAATGCAGAAAATAGGTTATAATAAGGGCATCAATATCTGAAAAAAACGGTGACATGATGTGAAAGTTTCTTGCTAATTTTCGAAGTTTAAGCATCGTAGTTGATAAGAAACCGTTATTATTTCCTTGAAGATAAAAAATCATGTTGGGTAGTGCAATTATTCATTCGTGCAATATCTTAAAAACTACAGTTTTTTTCAAATTAATTATTATTTTGAAGATTACGTAAATAAAATCCATTCAAAATATGTAACTACAATAGACCCCACTATAAAACGGGTTCATATAGTTCGGATTCCTATATGACGGCGAAAAAATTGCGACAGTATTCGTAAAACACGCTAAAAAAACTATTATAATTCGGAAAAACGTTATCGCCGACTCGTGTCGCGACAGGATTGGTCGAATCTAGACCAATATCGAATATTGTACAAACCGTTGAGTCAAACCAGTAGGGGACCTACTAAAAACCATTTATTATTTAACTTCCATATAAATTTTATTTATATGAATGATGTCTCCAAAGTTCAGCGAATTTTTCGCAAAAAAAATAATTTATCAGGAAGCAGAGAGCGCCATTTAATGACAAGCTTCACGACGAAAACAAGCTTAAGCAATGGCGTCGTCGAACGGTGCACACTCGGTAAGTAATCCTACAATTTTTTGTTTANGAATGTTACCACTGCACTCAAATTTTCAACTTAGCAGTACTGGTCTGTTTATTGATGAGGCACAGTCATTTCTTGCAGCAACACCAGATGGTCTTGTTACATGCGACTGTTGTAGTTCAGCACTATTAGAAATAAAGTGCTTATATTCTAAGAGGCATTTAAGTGTCAGAGAAGCTAAGCCAGAATTTCTAGATGAAAATTTGCAACTTCGTGAAGAACATGAATATTACACACAAATACAAGGACAGATGGGGATTGCAAAAGTCAAGGAGTGTTTTTTTGTATGTTACAGTGCTAATGATGTACATATACAAAAAATTAATTTTAACCTGGTTTTCTGGGAACATGCAGTGCAAAAACTCTCATCATTTTATTTCGATTACATAGTAACTGAAATATTTTCAGAATCTGTTAAAAAAGAATTGTTGTTAGTTAGAAACACCTGTTTATGTAATGGAATGAAATCAGGAACTGTGATTTTGTGTAGTATGTGCAAATATGCTTTTCATATTAAGTGTGTAAATTTGTCTAGAACAAAACAAAATTGGAAGTGTGAATCATGCAACAGCAAATAAATACCTTTTTTTATTTATTTAATCAGTGGAGATTTTAAATTGCACAAAACTGCAACAACTGTTAATATTTTGTCAATTGTTGCTATATCAGCATCACTTTCTCGTTTGATCAATGAAATCGGCATCGTTGTTGAAAGTATTCTATAATTTTTCATTCTTCCAATAGCTCGTTCAACGTGAACTCGTATTCTTGACATTGCACGAGAGTTGGTAACATCAGCACCAGCCAACTGATTTTTACCTCTGGTGCTACATGGAACCAGAAGGCAAACAGATTTTGAGGCTAACAGATCTGTTATTTCAAAACCTCGGTCAGCTAACACTGTATCGCCCCTATCTAGTAAATCAAGTAGACCACTTTCTTTGGTAAGAACCTTGTCGCTGACTCTACCTCCCCATGCCTTAGATACAAAACTCACACAACCATTAGGAGCTATGGCAACCAAAAATTTAATGGTATTGTTGCTCTTGTAGTTGGAGTAAGTCTGACACCTGGCCAGCAAATTACTGGGTTTTTCAATAAAAACTTCACTATAGTCGATAATACATCTTATTCCTTCAAAGTCTGGATGCTTGTAGCAAGAAGGCAAGCACTTTTTGATTTCTTGTCTGGAAGGCCACTTAATCAAAAATTTTAAACTATAATGCAAAACTTCCAACCATTCATGAAAGATTTTGCTGACCATTGAAGATGGTATTTGAAACCGTACGGCAAGGTCTTCATTCAATGTTCCTAATCTCAACTTCATTAGAACTAACAAAAACTGCTCAGATAAACTCAAGTGGGTTGATAAAGTTGGTTTCCAGAAACGTTTCAAATAAGCAATGACACACTCAAAAATGTCAACACCATTTATTCCTGAATAAAAATTTAACAGCTTATCATCTTTTAAAATAAAATCTGTATCACTCATAGTCACTGTCTTCTGAAAGTAGTTTGCTCGTAACGTCTGGGTGTCCAATTTCTACTGCAATTCAGCATTTTCTTGTTGAAGCTGTTCATTTTTCTCTACCAACTCACAGTATAATTGCTTTGGTATTGTAATTTGTTCAACAGCACATTCTTGAGATTGCACTGATTCAACCACTGCAGCAATTTCATGGTTGTCATTAGAAGTGTCTGTAAAAAAAAATGAAAAAAACATCTCATAAAATTAAATTTATGCTAATTACAATACTATTCAAACTAGTATCAGAGCTAAATTTATACTAGTTGAAGTGCACAGTTGTTGACATACAGAAGTTAAGCAACAGCTGAAATTAACACTTGTTCTACTTGCTCACATATACAAAATAAAANTAATAAAATATTAAGTAATGTAGTTATTTTATATATTATACTTTCATAAATTAATATATATTACTTATTTAATAAAAAGATACAAATTTTTTTATTATTTAAAATAAAATTAAATTCTAATAATTAAATTATAATCTACATTTAGAATGATATAGAAAAAAACAGTTGGACTTAATAATGTTATCTTTAAGCCTTACGTTTCTAAGACAGAGACTTCTACTTATCATTATTTTTAAATAGTATTAATATGAAAATTTATTTGGAGTCTGACTCTTTGTAAGAGGGAGTTCGTTGAAAACAAATTTGCAAGCGATTGATAAGGTGACTTATAAATAAATTTCTTATTTTATTTAAATCTATAATGTTTTTTCATTGTATCTAGGAATTCAAGACATGAACTGTAGGTATCAAGGATTTATAAACAAAGCAATTAATACCATATTGTCTTGTTGACTGTGAACTACAAAAGAAAATAAAGACTTACGTTTATTATAAATCATGTCACGTTCTGTGCAGGGACGTTCACTGATGAGTACAGTATTTATAAAATAATAAACATTGTTCAAAACATTTGGTGGCAAGAATGCACGATTATTTATTTAAAATATGTGTGAAAAATAACTAACAAATTTTTACGCGTTTTCTGTCTTTGAGCTTAACAACCAGCAAAAAATTGCTTAACTTTTCCGGCAAGATTTAAGCCGAGTGAGACGCACTCTGTTATCTCATTTTATTTTAAAAACTTTTTATAATTTTAATTATTATAAAATGGCAAAAAGCTTAATTTTTACGGAAAGGATAAATCTTACAAAAGATGCAAATACTAACGAGCCATTATTTATTGTAGTATTTATTATTGAGAGTGTTTGCCTCTGTACATGACATTTCTCTTGTTAACATTGAAGTCGTGCCGGTTATCTATGTAATTACATTCAGGGGAACATTTTTGAAGTGATTTCACGTAAAGTCCTGTCTATATCGGAAGTTGCTCTACAGTTAATTAAGGCCTCTTTTCCCACATACCACATCTCGTCTCAATTTTCATCTAACACATTTTTCGAGATTAAGGAGAAACAAATAAACAGCAGACGGACGACAGAGGGAATTTGTAGGTCTACAGCTTTTTTCGAATTGCAGCCCAATAATGAGTAAAATCGTCATCAAGTCCGAACTAGTGGAGATATGACTAATAACCACTCTTTATTTCCTCACCCTTCGACCTTTAGCCATCAAAATTTAACAGCATGAATCCTCCTGATACACAAATCTCCCCAAAAACTTTGAAAAATTTTTGATAAAAAGCAAAGGAGTTAAGCTTGAATGAAAAGAAACTTATGACCCCTACATTCACTCAAACACTGTAACATCTATACATACAAACCAAACACCCGATTTTTCATAATTGAAGTTTTTGACTATTTACAAAAATATAAAATTTTCTAGTCTATCTTAATCCTTTTATATACAACACCAGAAGTAACAGTTAACATGGTTTTTTTTTGTTGAAGAATAACTTCTTAAAAAACAAAGGTAAACGAGTAAAAAGAGAGTCACAATGTTAAAAACGATCAAGTGTCAGCCTTCTGTTGTAGGTTCTGACAATTTACATTAAAAATATGAAGAATTCTTCTCACCATACTGTTCTTTTCCATTTTTTAACTGCTTCAGGCCCTCTGGTGGTAATTTCGAGTTATCCTACTTATTTGCATATTAATACAATTTCTGTAATAACTCAGGATATAATTCTTCATAATTGAAGTTTTTGACTATTTAAAAATATTAAAAATTTTATATTTTTAATATTTTTATTAAGAATTATATCCTGAGTTATTACAGAAATTGTATTAACACCCGATTTTTTTATTTCTTGACGTTTCAATGTATCCTAAGTCCAAAAATGTAAAACACTTAAAGGATCACTTTTGACGGATCGCCATACTATTCTTCTGTATTATATTACAGAGCCGGAAAAGTAAAAGTGTGTACAACGGAGGTAAAAGTGTAACTAATATTGTTGACAAAATACAAGAAAATGTTATTTAAAACTATTAGTATCTTTTTCTGGGTATCTTGAAATAATATTCTACACAAATATAACCACAATTTTACCGAAAATTTTTCATTTATTATCCGTTAAGATTGCCATAATTTTATGTTTTTTTATGTTGCTAAAGTTCACGAAATAAACATTTTGGCTGAAATTTGAAAAAAACTGTAGACCAACAAATTCCCACTGTCGTCAGTCCGGCTGTCTGTCTGTCTGTCTCTCCTAAATCTCGAGAACGATATTAGATAAATAAAAGTCGAAAGCAGAGTTTGAAAGCTTAGAGAATGTGGCTTGGAATACGAGCCACATTCTTGGAATCTCGTAATTATATATGAACTTCCGCTATGAGTCGGAAATCACATTATTTCAATTATAATATTTTCTCCTGGACGAAGTTATATAGATGGCCAGCATGACTTCTTTGATAACAGGAAAAGTGTCACGCACGAGGCCCAGAGACTACTAAACTTCAGTTCACTGTGACAGCTCGGCATTGTGACGATGTCAAAATAAATAATTGCTCGTTTATAATAAAAATTAATTCAAACGAAAAAATTGTCCATTCAACTTAACATTTGATATTCTTTGTTTATGTTGTTACATTTTTTATTACTACTTCACTTTTGGATGGCATTTTCCTTACGCTTTGTATCAACGCATCCATTCCAGTTCAATTGTTTAGTCCACCACGTGTTCAAGCACTTTACGATATTCAGAAAATTATCGCATATTTCCGGATTATCGGCTACTTTCCAAAATATGCCGGATTACCGAACATTCCTGATTGTCCGGTACCGGTTTAACTAACTTTCATTATGTTTAAAAAAATACAAGAAATTTTCTTTCAGATAATAAATAATTTTTAAANTAGTTGAAGTGCACAGTTGTTGACATACAGAAGTTAAGCAACAGCTGAAATTAACACTTGTTCTACTTGCTCACATATACAAAATAAAATTAATTTTGTCTTCATCGTGTTATATTACATTGACTTCAGTATGATTTCCAGAAGACAAGTAACATTTTAATCCTCTTTTAATACTTTAACATTTTTTGCCATTAAAATGCTAGTAAGTTTTTAAAATATCTGATTCATTAACCATGCTTTAATTACCAAATTAATAAACTAGTTATGGAAGTTACTAACTTCCTGGCTTTGAGAATGGTACTAAAAAGTTGAGCCTTGATTAACATAAATTCATAAATGCTTTATCTACTGGTAAGAACAAAATTTTTATCCAATGTCAACATTAAACATACCTGAAGCAATTATTTTTCTTCTTTTTTTTAATCGTTCGAACCTTGCAACTTTTTGATGAATTTGCTTCTCGTTACATATCGTATTTGGTAGAAATAATGTAGGAGCCCAGTCAGGGTTATTCTGCTCTGATGAAGGAGCGCCTGTAAACACAGTAAAAGCAAATGTTTATGTTTAAATTAAACGATCGCTAATTGTGAAGTTCGTAACAATCTTCATATGCTTTTAAACGAATTCTTGCATACCTGAAATGAAATGCCGCGAACACAGCCTACTTGAAGTTGAAGGTTGCCAGTTTTTTCGAGCGATGGCTGACACCCAAGCTCCGCGCTGAGGTTCTTGTTTTGGGAAGCGAAACATCTTAATTTTGGATAATAAATTCGTCCTAGACCGCATGCTGCAGCCTACTGCTACACAACATGTACCACTTGATGTCATTTCAGCGCAGATTATAAAATATTACGTTTGCAAGAAGAGTTCGGAACAGATATTGTTTAATTGTGCATGCAAGGAAACAGAGCGAACCGGAAGTATCAATGGTCCAGGATGTTTCGATGCTGGTGCTGCCATCTGGCGTGATGAATACGGTCAATAGCATCAAACTCTGTGCTGTGCATGTACACTTGCTAAGCAACTTAAACATTAAACACAGCCAAACGTTTCAAAAGCGTATATAAGCTTACAATAAAAAATCCCGTTTGAATATTGATTTCCTCTGTAATACTTCTTACTCTCATAAGAAACTTGAATAGTCTCCCAGCATCACTGGATCCGTGTGACTTTGATACTTCTTCTCTATTGCTTGTTAAAGCCTTTTACAACGTTTCTCGATAAAAACGCAAAGAATTTTGAAGAAAATTGATCATTTTATATTAAAGGATTTTAACAAACTGTTCCAAAATCTATCAACGAATCTGCGCTCCGATTTAAAGCGCTTTAACGAATACGTTCAATTTAGGAACATGCAGGTGTTAGCGGCTTGTTTCGCTACACTGAAAGTACTTTCTGTAAAATTATTTCCTAAATTAATGTGTTAACTCATCTACTTTACCATGGTAAATGCAGAAAATGGGTTGTAATAAGGGCATCAATATCTGAAAAAAACGGTGACATGATGTGAAAGTTTCTTGCTAATTTTCGAAGTTTAAGCATCGTAGTTGATAAGAAACCTTTATTATTTCCTTGAAGATAAAAAATCATGTTGTGTAGTGCAATTATTCATTCGTGCAATATCTTAAAAACTACACTTTTTTCAAATTAATTATTATTTTGAAGATTACGCAAATAAAATCCATTCAAAATACATAACTACAGTAGACCCCACTATAAAACGGTTCATATAGTTCGGATTCCTATATGACAGCGAAAAAATTGCGACAGTATTCGTACAAACACGCTAAAAAACTCCTATAATTCAGTAAAACGTCATCGCCGACTCGTGTCGCAACAGGATTGGTAGAATCTAGACCAATAGCGGATATTGTACAAACCGTTGAGTTTATTTCTTGACATTTCAACTTATCCCAAGTCCAAAAATGTAAAACTCCTAAAGGATCATTTTTGACGGATCGCCATACTGTTCTTCTGTATTATATTACAGAGCCGGAAAAGTAAAAGTGTGTACAACTGAGGTAAAAGTGTAACTAATATTGCCGATAAAATACAAGAAAATGTTATTTAAAACTTTAAATATCTTTTTCTGGATATCTTGAAATAATATTCTACACAAATATAACAACAATTTTACCGAAAATTTTTCATATATTATCCGTTAAGATTGCCATAATTTTATGTTTTTTGATGTTGCTAAAGTTCACGAAATAAATATTTTGACTGAAATTTGAAAAAACTGTAGACCAACAAATTCCCACTGTCGTCAGTCCGGCTGTCCGACTGTCTGTCTGTCTCTCCTAAATCTCGAGAACGATATTGGATAAATAAAAGTCGAATGCAGAGTTTGAAAGCTTAGAGAATGTGGCTTAGAATAATTATATATGAACTTCCGCTATGAGTCGGAGGTCATGTTATTTCAATTAAAATATTTTCTCCTGGACGAAGTTATATAGATGGCCAGCATGACTTCTTTGATAACAGGAAAAGTGTCACGGACAAGGCCCAGAGGCTACTAAACTTCAGTTCACTGTGACAGCCCGGCTTTGTGACGATGTCAAAATAAATAATTGCTCGTTTATAATAAAAATTATTTCAAACGATAAAATTGTCCATTCAACTTAACATTTGATATTCTTTGTTTATGTTGTTACATTTTTCATTACTACTTCACTCTTGGATGGCATTTTCCTCCAGCTTTGTATCAACGCATCCATTCCAGTTCAATTGTTTAGTCCACCACGTGTTCAAGCACTTTACGATATTCAGAAAATTATCTCATATTTCCGGATTATCGGCTACTTTCCAAAATATGCCGGATTACCTAACATTCCCGATTGTCCGGTACCGGTTTAACGAACTTTCATAATGTTAAAAAAAAATACAAGCGATTTTCTTTCAGATAATACATAATTTTTTTATAAAAAAATTATTAATAAGTCTAACGATTATAATGTAGAAAGTCTAGAAATTAATTATTATAATTTAGTGGTACAGTAGAACCTCGAAAACTCGGCCTAATGTGGACCGAAGGGTGGCCGAGTTTGTGAAAATGCCGGGTTATCGGGAATGGGGTTAAAAAAAATAAGTACGAGTGTTTCCTCAGAAAATACTGTACTGTACATGTATGTATTGTTTACTTGAGAATATAACAGAGAATAAACTGCCCAAATACCCTTAAACAAAGGAAAAGTACGTCCTTTATGAAGGCATAGAGCCTTTACTACATGAAAATGAAAATTAATGAATACACTGTGTATAGTAATTTACCTGATAAGACAGACCTCAGAAAAATACTTTATGAGAGCTTTTATACTTTTATAAAGCTGTCTATAATGAAAATTAATTAACTAAGGATTTTTTTGCCCTGGCAGGGTGTGGCCGAGTTATCCGGAGTGCCGGGTTATCGAGAGCCGAGTTTTCGAGGTTCTACTGTAATACATTTAACTTACTGGAAAGGCATCAGTATTTTGTATTCTTAGACGTACTAAAGCTTCTGGCTTTCCTGTTACATCCACGTAGGTAAACATTAATCCAATAGTAAAATATAAAAATGTTATCCAAGCAAAAATTCCTAAAAATAAATAAATAAATAAATAAAACAGAAAGTTTCACGAATAAAATCTGTCAATAAAATTATATAATTTCGTTAATGTACGGACAGCAATGTTCTGCGAGCCAACCATAAAGTTACTAAAGACTGTGTTATTGGGCAGCAGTTTTCAAACTGCAGACCTATAAATTTGCACTGGAGTTCTTGTTGTTTCAATTCAAAAATTTTCTGCTGAACGGAATTAACTAGATGACCGTTACGAATCCGTTGATTACAGGGAAAATATTATGCACAGGGGCAAGACACTACTAGAATTGAGATAATTGTGACCAAGAATTGCAGCCTGGCATTGTGACGATGTCACGGTAAATAACTTTTTGTTTCTATTTATGAATCTGAAATTAAATATGTAATTAATAACTGTATTAATGTTTAAATAACTTTCTCTGATGTAAGGTAATAAGTACGATTCACGAATCGTTCACGAAGGCGACGAAGGAATGTGGTGGTTATTCGATAGCATATCGGTCTGAAAACTCAAAATCAAAACTGATGGAGTTAGTAAATAACTGTGAAAACAAAGGATTTACGACCGACGATAGTATTTTGATACCTAAATTTTATAATTCATTCATAACTTTTCGTAAAAGAATCTTTTTTCACGGGTCAAGCTGCACATTAAATGCGCAAGACATATTCCCAGCAGGTAAAGAAAGAAGAATAAGAAGGGACAAGGCATCATTAAATCCTTATTATATCATTACTTTTGCATCATTAAATCCTGCACAAGGCAATGCAAAAAAAAAAATTAAGTGAACTGGCGGCAGCTTCAATACAGTCAGATACTACTCTTTAACAAGGTAAGTCATTTCACATTTCAAAATTTTCTAAAAAAAACTAGCAAGTAGTTGCTTAACTTTCCCGGCAACAGATGGTGACGCCATCTTATATCATATTTTATTTAAAAATTTTTTACATTTTTAACTATTATAAAATGGCAAAATGCTTAATTTTGACAGTAGGAATGGGTTTTATTAAAAAATTGTCAATGCTAATAACGAGTAAAATTGTCATTAAGTCCGACCCTATTCCACATACACACGATCGCCATTATTTTTCTACTCATTTACCTATAACCACCAGAATATAATAATTTCAATTTCCCTAACCCTTCAAACCTTTATTCAAAATTTCAAAAATTTTCCATAGAAAGCACGGGAGTTATTGAGCTATAAAGAGAGTGAACAAAATCCTGCCAGTCCACACACACTTACATCTATCCATACAAAAAAAAACCCTGAATTTTTTATAATTTCTCGACATTTCAATGCGTCCTGAGTCCAGTAATGTAAAAATCTTTGGGAGTCATTTTTTGATTAATCGGAATACTTGTACTGTACTTTTCTTCTGTTATATATAACAGCCGGAAAAGCAGAAATTTTATCATGAACGAACTTTAATCCCTGATGAACAAAAGAGAAAAAGCTATGCGCGATCTGCATATGAAATAATTTTCTATAACTTGCAGAAATAACCGAATGTGATACGAATTTGTGTTTGCAAATATCATTCTTTTATGTTTTTAAATAATGAAACTGATAGATAACTGTTTGAAATTCAAATGTGAGAGACAATAAAACTGTATTTTATGGTTAGTTTACAAAACATTGTCATTAGCTGTTCCTGTATATAAATAATATAAAGTATTTATTAAATTAAAATTATAAGAAAATATTTACCATAAACGTGAAAATAATAATCATCTTCGCAGAAAAGTACAAACAATTTTTTCCATGCATAATCGAAAATATTGTAAATCATTATTACAGGAGCAAACAAATTCCTGAAATAAAAAAACCTTAGTTTTAATTTAAACATATCAATAAAAAATCATTTTGTGAGTAATTACCATAAAATTATTTTATATTGAATCATTCAAATTACTGTACTTTTATTTGTGTTATCTGAATGGAAGTGAAGCGACTAGTTAATTTACAAGAGAACAAAACAAAATCACAGTATAGTTGCGCTAATTCGAACTAATCGAGTGGTAGTTCGAATTAATGAGGATGTGATTTTTACTCTTTTAGGCCATTTTTTACTGTTGTAAGACAGTTTAAAGCAGCAAACAGAAGTTAGAACTGTTATGAAGTCAAACAGGGTGTAGAAAGAATGAGCAGCAATGCTCACCACACGTGATTTATGTTTAAAATAATGCACTTGTAAACTGTACACGTGGACTCACAGTTTACAAGTGTATTATTTTAGTTATAGAAATGATACAAGTTTTTTGGATTACAAGGAGTTCAGATGACCAAGGATTCGGATTCGCGCGACCGTACTGTAATTAAAAAAACGTGTGTTATACAAAAGTAAATTCTGACAGATCATTTAACTAAGTTTATTAAATGATCACATGAACAATCAATTTCTATAATTTATTTTCTAAATATATTTTACTTAACGTCCAAGTTAAGTGAACTTAAAATGTAATAAAATGATAACGTTATTTCTACTTTCAAGTAAATCAATGATTTTTAACCTGTATTCCACACTTCGGTATCCTTGGATACAGGCAGGCCCGCCGTAAGCGGGCGGCACGTTCAGGGGGCGGCAAATCGAGCGATCGGTCACGTAATATTCAAAGTCATTGTCATAATGCCCATCCTACTTATAGCATAAGAGATGTCTTCGCATGGAGAAAAAAATCCGACCGGCGCGCAATTACTATATTCTTATTTATATTATAGCGTTAACAGCGCCTCTATTGGCATTTATCAGAATTAAGATGCAATGCGTCTGTTGGCAGGTTGAACCTGGCGGCGCCCAGAAGCCAAGTACCCATAGTCGTGCTCTATGACAGAAGTTGACAGGTTTGGCGAAAATAGGGAATCCCCACAGAGCTTCCTTCTCAATTTGTACTTGTACGCATTCGAACAGTTCTTTCGGATATAAAATTGCAATTATTTTGTTAATAATTCTTCTGACATGGGTCTAAGTATAATTAATGATATTTTAACTTGGTTAGGATTTAAATCTGAAGGTTAAAGACGATTCAAGTAGCGAAACAGACATTGACGGTATTGATTTGTTTAATGAAATCAATACTTTAAAGTTGCATTTTCCAGAAAACCAGTCTAATGATCCACAAACCCCATTACAATATCTTTTTATCTTTATCTAATGTTTTTATCTTTACATCTAATGATTTAATTTCAACATTTCGGAACACAGCAATAGCAGTAAGAATATTACTTACATTGCCGGTTTCAGTTGCATTTGGTGAAAGGTCCTTTTCGAAGTTAAAAATTATAAAAAACTATTTACCATAAACGTGAAAATAATAATCATCTTCGCAGAAAAGTACAAACAATTTTTTCCATGCATACTCGAAAATATTGTAAATCATTATTACAGGAGCAAACAAATTCCTGAAATAAAAAAAANTGTTTTTATCTTTACATCTAATGATTTAATTTCAACATTTCGGAACACAGCAATAGCAGTAAGAATATTACTTACATTGCCGGTTTCAGTTGCATTTGGTGAAAGGTCCTTTTCGAAGTTAAAAATTATAAAAAACTATTTAAGATCAACAATGCACCGGCAAAGACTAAGTAATTTAGTTAATAGCTATAGTTTCAATGGAAAATGAAATCTTAGACAGCTTGAATACAAGAAAATTGATAACAGATTTCGCAAACATGAAGGCAAGAAGAGTTCAATTTCTATAGATAAATATTTTTATGGTTTTACACTTAGTAAAAAAATAACTTAGTAATAATAAATAGTTCTTTTTGTAAAGTATTTCTTTTCTTTTTTCACACCATTATGAGACAACACTAAAGAGCTTTCTGGCAAGCTCAGCGCAGGTAGTCATAGTTAAACAGGGGGCAGGATAATCGGTATTGCACACGGGCGTTCAAACAGCTAGCAACGCCCCTGGATACAGGGTAGATAAATTTTAACGCTTCAGTGAACATGGATAGGAAAATATTCCGTCATTTGCACTAACAATAAAAGTTAGCATTTTCCTCCTTTGTGAATTTAACTAGCTGTTACCCGCGACTTCGCCCGCGGAGGTTTGGCAAGCAAATCCCATTTATATTCAGTATTTCAACAACAATAGTAATTGTTATATGACACCTACCGATGAGAATGATGAGAATTGCCGAGAATCAAACGAACTATTTTCAATTTGATCAATTTTCTGGAACGTTTACAATCGTTCAATCAATCAATCGAATTAACATGCAATAACGAATTCGAATTTAAAACGGTTCGATCACTTTTAAAATCAAAATAGATAAAAATATTTATAACAATGTCTGAAATGTTATCAATTTAATACACGTAAGTACTCAATGAAGACTAAACGTAGTTGAAAAAAAAAATCGAATCTGAAATTGTACAGTAGAAGCCGTTTTTCCGGTTCGTCCTTGATCCTCTCTCTCTCTCTCCCCCGCGGGGGAATTTCGGAAAATCCCTTCTTAGTGTGCGTTTTCATGACGTACCATAACTGTGTACCAAATTTTACCTTTTTAGGTTTAGCGGTTTGCTCTGGGCGATGATGAATCAGTCATTCAGTCAGGACAAGCAATTTTATATACAGTGGAACCTCGGTATACGTCTGCTTTAGAATACGTCCAATTCGGAATACGTCCTGTTTGGACGAAACAAATTTTGCTCGGTATACGACTTTTGTTCGGTATACGACTTAATTCAATTATACGCGCCATCTATGAACAAGTAGCACTATCGGTGTACTAGACCAGACTAGACGTTCGCGGTGCCACGGTTTATAACTTTGTTAAATTTCTTCTGATTTTAATTTGTAAGTAAAATGTTATTATTTTTATTAATCATGAATTGCAAAAAGGCAACAGAAAAAAATGATTAGAATCACAATGGAACTGAAAAAAAGAGATTGTTGAGAAATATGAAGGTGGCACGCGTGTTCGAGATTTAACTGTTGCATACCGTATTCCGAGAACGACGATATCGACAATCGTGAAAAATAAAGACATTATTAAATTTGCTAACGTTGCGAAAGGGGTTAAATCAATTTCTAAACATAGATCGAAGACATTAGATCGTGTCGAGAAATTGCTTTTGCTTTGGATAACTGAAAAACAGTGTGCTGGTGACACTGTATAAAAAGCAATTATTTACGAGAAAGCTAAAAAGATACACGCTGATCTCGTGAAAAATCAAGCAGGAACTAGCCAGGAAAGCGAGGTGTTTAAAGCCAGCCAATTTTTTTTAATTGAGAACGGATTAATCATTTTTACATTATTTCTTATGGGAAACGTTGGTTTGGTATACGTCCTATTCGGTATAAGTCCAAACACCAGGAACGGATTAAGGTCGTATACCGAGGTTCCACTGTATATAGATTAGGAATTCACATTAGCGTCAACAATACCACTGACTTTTCACGAGAAAAACTGCGATTATTTTCATATCACATTATAATTGTTACAGATATTGTACATATCGTCACTACTTCCAAATCATTAGTTCTATTTGTTTTTTTAGGTCATGTGTATTTTATTTTACGCATTTATAAACATTATTCTGAGAAAAGATATATATAGTTACACAGGACTACTAAAAGATTCAACAGAATCGAAAAAATAAAATTAAAAACACTTGATATCACCTGTTAAAATCGCGTGTACAAAATTCCTTTTAAAATATAAAACGAATTGGTATCAAGTGTGACATCAGTCAATATTTCACTCACAGATTGAAAATTCTTTACTTTTTAAAATGAAAGTACATTAATAGAAATAATATTATAAAGCTATTGAATTATACTTAGTTTGCATTATTTCAGGAACACTATTATTCAGTTACGTAAATTCTATACAGTAACTACTGTTTTTTATAAATAATAAATTAAAACCATATTTTCCCTGTGTTTTATAAGTTATATAGTAAAAATGATTATTTTTTGAAAATCACTTTGTATTAACAAATAACTGTTGTTTGTAAATAATAAATTAAAACTTCGAATGTTCCAAAATAATAACTTTTTATAGGAAGGAATTCGACTAAACTGATTATACTTTGTTATTTCAGTGGTTGCACTGACTCGACTCTGTAAATAAAATTCGTACAAACTTTTGTATTTATTTATTGTTTTTGTACATTTATTATTATTATTATTAACTATTAACTGTTTTATCATTATTATTATTACAAAAACCGATTAAATTGTCAAATTTGCAATATAATCTCATAAAAGACAGTAGTTAATAATTAACTTATCGTAAAAATAAAAAATAAAAACACTGAATTTTAAATNATTGTTTGAAAATCACTTTGTATTAACAAATAACTGTTGTTTGTAAATAATAAATTAAAACTTCGAATGTTCCAAAATAACAACTTTTTATAGGAAGGAATTCGACTAAACTGATTATACTTTGTTATTTCAGTGGTTGCACTGACTCGACTCTGTAAATAAAATTCGTACAAACTTTTGTATTTATTTATTGTTTTTGTACATTTATTATTATTACTAACTATTAACTGTTTTATCATTATTATTATTATTACAAAAACCGACTAAATTGTCAAATTTTCAATATAATCTCATAAAAGACAGTAATTAATAATTAACTTATCCCAAAAATAAAAAAATTAAAACACTGAATTTTGAATAATCTCAGGTACATTTTCGGATGGAAGTGCAAACAAAAATATTTTGGCAATTGAAATTTCATTAAGTTGAAGAAATTATCTTTATGTAAAATTAACCATATTTATATATTGTATATGTAAAGGAATGCCAATTATAAAATGCCCAACGTAACGAATCAGATTGTATTTCATCTATGTCACCTGATCAACACACGTTGTCAATAATACAAAATTAAATCGCACTCCGGCATACCGAGTCGCCATTTTTTTTTTCTGGCATCGGAGATTTAACCGTGGATTTCAAGTACTTACAGTTTTTATAGAAGTTATATACTTATTACATATTTTTATCACTTTCCGAGTAGTTGCTCGAGATGGAACCGTTTCGTTCTATATAATGGCGGTGCATCCGGTTCCATTGCGGCGCCATTTTGCTTTAACTTCGTTAACTCTTTTTAAAAAAATGTTTAATTTAAAGTTTTACACTCCTGAATATCCATCTGGTGCAAGACCAATCAACGCAATCAATGTAAAACAACTTTCTGCTTTATTAAGTGTATAATATCCATATACATTTTTAACAATATTGAAGACAATACAATTCTCATTGCCACTTTAAAGGAATTTACTCAGATTCGTGTAAGGTGTATAAAACTTCAAGATAAACTATTAAGCTATGTAATGTGTTACGTAGAACTACTAAGCGCCTGGTGCACCTCACGCTTAATAATGGTTCGTGAAATAACACAGCTTAATAATTTTACAGAACAAAGCTCAAGTATCGAAAGGCACTGTTAATTTTGAAAAATTCGATACTAAATTATACACTATAGAGATTATTTTTAAAAATTAGTAGAATTAGCGTTCAAAATATTAATATACTAAATCTTAGGAAAAATTGAATTCAATTTATAATTTTACTATTCTTTTATAAAATACGTAGATATTGAATATAATTACTTACATCTTTGCTGAATAGAGATTAGGAAACAAAGTGAGTATTCAATATTCTTGACTTTAATATATAGAAATCGAACACAAGTAAAAGGAAAACAGGAAATTTAACATTTACCAATCGGTGTATTGCGTAGTAAAATATACCATTATTACTCGATTCGAAATATAATTGTTTTAGATAAAAATCTGACGATTGTATTGAATGCGTGCTCTCTTGTTTCTAAAGTACAGGTATTCCTCGCCTTACGTCGGTAATTTAGTTCCAAGAAAGGCGACTTAAGTCGAAAAACGACGTGAGTCGAATTTACTAGTCACTTGGCTAAGCCACAAATAACCATTCCCAGTTCTGTATTTTATTTATAAATGCATTTTTAATAATATATGATTAATAATAATCTATTTTAAGCGTACAAACAATTAAATTTTAGTTTTTAATATATTACATAAAAAACAGTAATCTAAATTTACGAATACATGTACAGTTTGTACATACTTGTAAATATACATGTCTACAATTTGGTGATGTTTACGGTATATCGCGGACTCTATTTGTGAATGTGGTTTACATTATAAAATAAGATGAAGTTAAATAACAAATACAGTTATTAAAATTATCTTGTGACAGTAGAAAATAAACTAATTTATGTTAAATTTACCAATATCGAGTGGCACAGACAATGATGCCAAACAGTAGATATTGAAACTACCGTGGAAATTGCCAATATTGAGCTCTTAAAGACTGCTAAATAAGACGAACACACAGAAACACAGATGTTTTCATGTTTCGTTCTCTAGGATTTATGATGATTATACTAACATTTACTGTAAATGTACATATTTTAATATGATTTTATGTACTTTTAATGCTTTTCTAGTGATATTATGACCTCAATATTTGTGGCAGACAGACGTGGAGTCAAATAAAATGACTTAAACTTGATTATTTTTCCATATATTTTTTTGACAAACGACGTAACTCGAGGTATAGGCCTACCTGTATTATTTTTAACCTATAATTTACTCAAGTAGTAGAAGTGCAAATAGAGTTTATTGCATAAGTGAATTCTGTTAAATTATTTTACATTTAACATAAATGTAAATTATTTTTGATTATATGTTTAGCAGATATTAAACATTCAAATTCTTTAATTTTTTTACTACTTTCATCATATGGATCTGAGTATATGTCGAGTTAATTTTTACGTAACCATATCATATTTATTTAATTGCGTGTGTGGCATTATTATATAATGCCACAGGCGCAATACATTGGCAATATGTTAAGGAGAGCTGACTTATGTAGGACTTTCTGTAGAAACTGTCTCCTATCCATGTGTTAGAACACGTGAAGAAAATCCATAAAATCCACGTGACCAGTCAAGTCCAGTGCCAACTCGCTGCCAACTGAAAATCAAACATAGTTTTACTTTTTCCTATTTTATTTGTCCCCTCCTCTGTTGTTTTGTATAGATCTTAAATTTAAAAACTTCCTTAAATGTAGGAAAGAAAATAATTTCGTATTTAAGAGAAATTTAGAATCATGGAGATATTTTATAAAGTGGTTTAGTAATTATGCAACACGGAAATGAATGCATCGACAATAATTCTCATAAATTTATTTTATTTGTCACTTTCACGGAATTGTTCTATTTAAAATATTTATATAAACACGTATTTTATAAGAGACGTGTCTATAGTTTGTTTCTCGTGTCGGATTTTACGAATGTAATCTAATATATTATAATATACCAAAAATACCTGACCTTTTTAACTAGAAAACCGTGAAAGTATAATAAATGTATAAGTCTTATTATACGGATTTCTCTGATAAAAAGAAAAGCTAGACGAAGCTGTTTGAGTCATCACAATTCCTTATTTTTTTATTTGAAAATAGAAAGCTGAATAATCAGAAAATACTTGTTCTGAAAACAATGGAATTTTTTTTATTTACGTATACTTTTTAATTTTACTTATATTCTACTTAGCATTTTTATTATAAACAATAATGGTGTTACGCAATTAAAACACCTTAGCCAGGTTTATTTAGCAACGTAATAATGCATAAAGTTAAAATACAGGCAAACAAAAAACATTGGTAAGGAGCTTTAAGAAGAGATTCCTGGCTTTCGTCCTATATACCCACGTGTTAATAAATAAAAATATAAAATATTTCAACAGCTTAAGTTTCCCGGCAACATTTGGTGGTGTCATCTCTTACGATATTTTATTTTAAAAACTTTTTATAATTTTTTAAATATTGTAAAATGGCGTAAAAAACTTAATTTTTATGTTAGAGATGAGTTTTTTAAAAAATTTCTAAATGCTAATAACTAATAAAATGTTCAATATGTCCGACTCGAGATATAACACATAACTCCTCTATCCCACCCTCTTAATCTTTAAACTCCAAAATTTAACAGCATCAATTCCCGTGATACACAAGCCACTGTGCATTATTCTAGAAATTTTCGACAAAAGGCACAGGAGTTATTAGATTGCGGCGCAAGTTCAAACGTTACTTGTACACGGCAAGCAGAAGTACACGGTTTACATTTTAACTCCAAAAAAATCGTTGCGGCGCACGTTCGCAACATCACGTGATTCAGTGAACTTTGACTCACGGGAAATTGGTTGAAAAAATGGCGGATTTATTTAACATCGAGAGTTACCAGCGAAGGTAATTAAACAAATTAAACTATTTAAAAGTATTTATAGGATGTTTAATAACACTAAATAATTATTTTTAATTAGCGTGGTGTCTCCTACCGGACGATAGGACTACCTCATACTTTTGCCGAGGGAAGTAGTGGCTTATCTAAATTCGAAAGCAGCTCGGAAAACTAAGAATACACTGCAAAATCTTTGTAGAAGATGACACATTTCATTTCTTCGTCCGGGATATTCATTTTGTGGCATACATTCTTTATTTCCTTCTTTAAATCTGACTTGTCATAAAATATAGATTCGTTTCCAAATAATGCAAACGGATAATTAAAAATATCAAAACCCGTAATGTTTGGAAACATTAATATTTGTATTTCGGTTGTTTCTTCTATTGATGAGAACTTATAATTTCAAACTTACATACTACAGCTACTTACTACACAATGCATGCATAAATTCCATATGTTTATGCCTTGAAAAAGTATCACGTGTATACGCAGATTTTACGAATTCATTACGATTATAAGTAGAGTGAATCTTACGTTCAGGTTCATCTCCGAAAACGAACCAATTGTATTGAAAATGTTCGTCGAACCCGGTGTAGGGACGTAGTTTTTCCGATTCGCAGACTACGGAGTTTATTGCAATCAGAGGAATTTTCTGTTTAAATAAATCAGAATATTTACAGTAAATGTAAATTTATTTAGAGAATGAAATTAATGAAAAATTATTGTACTTCAATTCAATAATTCTAAAAGTATATTTGTATAAATGTATTCAAGTAAGTGTCTAGGAAGATTCTGCATTTCGTTGTAAGTTTTGAACTAATTTTTCTACAAATGAATACACAATAAATATGTTTAAATAATAAAATTTTAAAGTCGAAAATGTAAAGCATTACTTCAGGGTTCAAAAGAAAACTTTCAAACTTAATACTTGAACGAATACGAAATTAAAAAGAATAGTCAATTGTCGACGTTTCTTTAAACATTTTCAAAATGTGAAGCATTATTACAACTTTAAACAACAAAAAAAGGGTGTCTTGGAAATTATATATGGAGGCAAAAAAAAAATTATACATTCAGTCATTCTATGACGATTGTACTGTACACTACAAACAATAGAAACCTTAAGCATAAATTACAGGAAAGCATTCGACTGTATCCTATCCTACATTTACGGTTCTTAGATACATTACACAAATACAAAATGTCCAAACAGTTATTACAGATCTGGAGTAAGCAATGAAACACTAGAGAACGACACTACATCTGATTTCTTATTACGTACGTTAAACAATTCAAGACAAAGTATTTTTCACACAGATTGTTTTAATTCGTTCTGGTTTTGTGCTGTTAAACACATTATATATTTTTTATGTCATTTGCATTGACAACATAAAACGAGATTAATAGATACTCAGATAAGTAGTCTAAATCTCACTAAATCTCAAATAAGTAGTCTATTATAAGTCACACACCTTTACTCTATTGACGAAATTGAGGTTTAATGTAGGTAAACGAAAAACCATCTCACGTAGAGAAACGAATTTTAAGGAAAGACACAGCACTGAATCTATTAATGACTGAGAAATCTACAAATGTGTAGATTCAGAAAGAGAAAACTCACAATTTTACGCACAAATCATATAAATTCTAACAAAATCAGAAAGTACAATTCGCCATTTCAGTAATTAATATTTTTTAAACTAAATTCCTTAACTTTGAAATTATTTCTGTTAAACGATTTTGGAATTTTGACCGTTTGTAGCAATTATATAATCATAGGATTTAATTAAAAAATAATGTTATAATAATTACCCTTGTGATCATTGTTACTCGGCGATGCATTATGTCTTCGATGATATCTTACCATTTGGTACACACTTGGCTGCATGCATCTAATTCTGCATCGTTCAAGTATTGAAATATATTAATCATTATTTTTGGCAATTCTGTGACTAAAGTGCAACCACGTGGCGATATTGCACCTGTTTTTTTTTCAAGTGTGGTTTCTTCCATTTTGGCAACTGTCTGTAAAGAAAAAAAATTATTAACTCTTCGTACTATTTCTGTTAACTTTAGTGAATCTCGTAACTGTTGAATATTGTCAATTTTACAGTGGTTGCTTATTCTGTACTGCTACAAAATAAGAATAAATTACAAATAAAATAAAATGTCATAAAATACTAATACAATAATTTAAAAATTAAACATAAATCGCAAAAATTTCTTTCGATTTATGTTTAATTTTCGATTAAGAGAGTCGATTAAGAAACTTCGACTCTCGTAACGAAGTTTATTAATCGACTGGTTTTTCGTGGATATGACGAACTGGTTGGGTCTATTACTATGTTGTTAACAGTAATGACGAGTAAGAAATAATCAGTTGGTAACGTGACTTTTAATTTCGAGGCGAACAATTAGATATAACGATAAATTAATCGGTAATGACGTAGAAAGAAATTCGTTCGAACAACGATCGCACAGCGATTGACTCAACGTCATTGTAAGTTACACCCCTTCGAAGTAAATTAGCGATTACTTCGAAGTTTCTCGATCAAACACGTTAATTTTTCGTGTGGAACACGCTCTATAATAAGTCTAGCAGGTATTTGTACTTTGATCTTTGTCTGGTTTCGGCAATTACTTGGCTACGCTGGAATTACGAAACAGAAAGCTGTTTGATAGAGTTTTATAGGTGTAAGAATATAACAATTCAATCGATTTTATTGTAATTATAACGTTGTGAATGTGACGATAGCCATCCCATTTCCATCTAATTATTAAATTTCTGTCAAATAGGCAAAAATGGAAGCAGCCGAAGCTAATGTCAACAAATCGTCGTCATCGATCGTCGCCATTTCACCAACTACCAAGCAATAGTGCTTAGAAAGATGGACGAAATGTATATTGGATCTTTAAGAAGGGGCACATTACCAGATCGTCGAAGAAAAGCAATCACTTGACCATAAAATCACTCTGACGCCGTGGTGAAAGCAACGACATCGTAGGACTATAAATATAGGAGAGCTTCCCTCCATGGGTTCGACTATACCACACGTGATTAAATTAGACGGTTTAGTTTCTCGTACTTGTTAAAGATTTCTGCGTGAAATTTTTGGAAAATTAAAGTGTAAAAATAAAACAATATTGTAAAAGAACTGTATAGTATTAGCACTTTGTACAAAATTCTAAATACAGATAGCCCCCTTTTTACGCCGGTTCAATTTACCCAATTCACAATAACGCTGCTGCACAATTCGCGCTTTTGCTGTGTAATTCCCCGATTTTCCCTATGCCAGACTGATTTTCGTTTCAGTGTTGACGTATTTACCGAGCCGCGACATTGTACATTCGTTAAAACAAAGATTTTTTTTGAATATATTTATTTTTTCTGTTTAATATTATTGGGTATGTATACATTTGCATTAAATTAATATTAAAATACTGAACGTTTAGGTTCCCACGAGTCAAGTTATCAAACTTAATAGTCCAATAAATGACGTCCGAATCCATAGCGCCGTTGAATTTATCCCGTATCACGTCGTTCAGGAAAACACCTTACGACGCAGTAGCACTTCCGGCGATCACAAATTATCGTTAGTGAGACAAATCTACTTCTCGTTGGCCAGACAATATCTATCTCTCCTTAATTTTTCCGCTCAAACTGACCTTACATATGTGCTACGGCGACCGGTAGTCGACCAGTGTCTCCGCTAGTCCGTGGGGTTAACATATCCTTTCAACTATGGAAAGTTTGACGGTTGAACTTTGTGAGTTAGGCAATGATTGGGAGCGAAGTGCGAATGTAAAAAGAAGCATCGTGGCATCCATTCGACCATATTCCGAAATTCTCAATGAAAGAAAACAAAAATGTAAACAATTAAAGATGGATACTTTTTCCGAAAAATGTAAGAGATCCGAAACTAAAATTTTTAATAAAAACATTTAACTTTATTTTATGATAAAATACATTTTAAAAATTAAATTTATTTGTAATTTATTTGTTATGCCTTTTTGTCCTTTTTTTATCTATTTATAATTTATTTTGTTTTAAATTATAAATAAATTTATTTGTACTTTGTATTATATTGTATTAATAAACAAAATTATTTGCGTATTTTTCACTTATGTGGAACCCAACCCTATACCTCAGTGTAAATATGGGTTCGTTTTACGCCGATTCGATTTGCGCCGGCTTTTGTAGGAACGGAACTGCGGCGTAAACCGAGGGCTACCTGTATATTATTTGCTGGATGTTAATAGTGGTGTTTTGTTATTTATACTTAGTTTAATCTGGT
>NW_019385695.1:46893-54474 GCF_000671375.1 Centruroides sculpturatus | reverse complement strand
TAAAACACAGATCGTAAAGGGTGGCCGCGATTTCTGATAAGTTATTTTTCTGCGAAAACTTCGTTGAACTTTGGAGACATCATTAATATAAATAATTTTTATGGCCGTTGAATAAGAAACGTTTCTTTCACAAGAAATGTATAAAATTACAGTACTGTATTAGACTTACAGTACAGACGATAGTAAACAACTTACTCGCCTAAACTCTCCATAGTGTGCCGCTAGACGGCGGAAACTATACATATAATTATAATAAAGTTAAAATAAATTAAGTTAATATATAATTATATATACAGTACCTAATTTATATATATTTAATATATAATTATATGTACAGTACCTAATTTATATATAATTTATATATAATACTGTACAGACAATAGTTAAACTCAACTTCCTCCTAAACTCTCCCTAGCGTGGCGCTAGACGGCGGAAAATAGTTCGGCTGCTCGTCTGCGATGACGAGCTGGCGATGACGTTTTACCGCGTTTTACGCGTCCCTTTTAGCATCTTTGTACGAATACTGACGCAATTTTTTCGCCGCTGTCATAGGATTCTACGTTATTGAAACCCGCGTTATAGGGGGGGTCTAATATATACATTCAGTAGATAAATGTAAATTGTAACAAAGAATACAATAATGCAAATTACGACAAACTCTCGACTTAACAGAATAATTAGAGAAAGGGATTTTTTTCTACTGTGAAAAAATTCGTTACATCTAATGGGTTTTTAGTAAGAAAGTGAAAAGCTAGCAATTGTTCTAACACATTTTCCAGCCACTCAGGCTGTTAATGAGGAGCAGAAAGAAGGTCCTATAATTTTCAATTAAACTACGATATAAAATTTAAATAACAATAGCTATAAAAGACAAATTTTGCATTCTATGCGATCATAAAATCGATATAACGGATTTATAATACAGGAAAAAGGAGAAAAAGCGTAAAATAGGCTTTATTCGAACAGAGTATGCATTTCAAGTATTACAGGCTACTCCTTAAGTAAGTAAATGTCTCTTCAATCCGAAAAAAAGAATCTTTCGGTAGACTACCTCACAGCTATTCAGGTTATAAAACTCCTTTATTGTTTTATAACCTGAATAGCTGTGAGGTAGTCTACCGAAAGATTCCTTTTTTCGGATTGAAGAGACATTTACTTACTTAGTTAACAAATAATACAGCTATCATTAAAAAGTTCAACAAAAAAATATACTCCTCATCAGTTCTGTTTACAACGTATCCGGTAGTACAAAATATTGACTTAAATAACATTTTTACACATTTATATACTTACAATTACAATTATGGTATAGTAATATTTATAATTAAAATAGTATAGTCTTATGATGTAATAATTACCCGATATTTAAAACGAAAATTTGTTTGCTATTTTAAAATATTGCAGAATAACATCTTGTTATGTTATATACAAAAATATATGATTGGGAGTAAAGTTCAGACATATCTCCACTGTAGTGTTGTTACAGACAAACAACTTTGAAAATGAGAAGATTTACACAGATCGGTTTTATTATAGTAGTGTTAACAGCTAACTTATGTCGTCAATCTGTGTTTAAATTTATTCTATTACTAGCAGATGAGTCCGGCGTTGCTCGGGCAAAAAGTAACGATAGCATACATTAATATACCTTACAGCCAATCTTATCCGTTTTCATAAAATGCAAGAATTAGGTCCTCCGTTTCCAGAATAATTGGAGAATTTTTACAAGGGTCTAAAAATATGTTCGATTTCTTGCAAAAACACAGAAACCGCAACTGCGCCTGTAAATCTTGCACGCCGCTTTCTCTTAACACTTCTATTGTTACTCAACACTTCCATTCTTAACACTCCATGTTAACACTTTCATTGTTAAGGAATACACTTCTTTCATCCCCCGTGGTACCCTACTAAATGTTGTAGCCTACTAAAACGCAGTCAAAAACGCATCTAAAAATATACAACAGAAGCCGAGTTCTTCAGGGAAAGCCTTAACTTCCAACCCTTATATCTTCAACAGCACGCCCTTCAGGTTAAAACGAGAACCTTTTTCATGGATGGAGGCTAGAGGGCTACCACACCATATAATTCCCTTGATCGTAACGGGACTCGTTTTTGAGTTTTAGCGACACGCGCATTGTACACTTACCTTTATAATATATATTGATGATATTGATGATTTAAGGGAATTTTTATTATTTTTAGATGTTCGTGTAGTTTTCTTTTAATACAATTTATGTCATTTTTAAGGATTTTTACATTATTTATCAGTGGTTCACAGCCCTTAACAGAGCAATGTGTAGAACAGCAGCGTTATTATACTTTGTATTTAATAGCACAGAGATGTTCGACTATTCCAGTTTTTAATTAGTTTTTGGTTTTTCCCACATAATAACATGTAAGTATACAACTGCATTCTAATTTATACATAACATTATATTATTTTTTCTACTAACAATAACCGTGGATTCATGAAGGGATTTGCTCATGGGGTTACTTCAGATCGAAGTTAATGATATGTTAAAAGGTTTTCATAGAGTTCTTTATACTATTAGCAAGATTTACGATATGTTGAGAAACAATCTTTTATTTGACGTATGTGATAAAACAGCCATCCAAATATCTGTTGTAAAATGTTACGCTATGAATATTTTTAATTATTTTATCAACTTTTAACATACAGATTTCTTCTAATTTCGGGCCTACACTTGAGCTCACAAATATGTCATCAGTTTGTCTAGAATATTGATTATCAATTGAAAAGTAATTATTATCTAAAACGAATTGTATTAACTTAAGGATTCAATTTTCACATTCTAAAATTTTTGAAAGGACGGGTACACATATTTTATGTCTAAACTTAACATTCTATAGTTATTGTTTAAACTTTAAAGCGATAGAAATGATATTAGCAATAAAGGTATCCGTGTTTTATGTTGTATTACGAGTAATCGAAACGCTTTAATTTCATTTAAAAAAATTTTTAAGGCTGTATAGTACGGAAAATTTTATATCAACCAACGGGAGGTAAGCTTCTATTGTTTTACGTGTTTCAACTCTAAAATTGGATTGTGGGATTCTGATATTATATTCCAACATATATTTCATTTCACATTAGTTGATGTTTTTATCTATGTGCAACTAAGTTATTTCTTATATTTAATGTTGCGTTATCGTTAAGGAAGTGATATTGATTAGTTGAAACTAAATTGGTTTTTATAGAATAATTATTTAAGTCTATATTTTGTACTACTAGAAGCTTATAAATCAACAAGAGTAATTTTGTTAAATTAATCATCAGAAATTTCTCTATTTTTTGTAAAAGGAAATATTTAAGTTTAAAATTGTGAATGACACCATTTATTATGAAGTTTTATTTAAAAAAATTATTTTTATACTATTAATTATTATAAAAATAATTATTCTCGACGGTAGAATCAGTTTCTAAAACAACTGTAAATGCCAAGAAAGAGAAAAGTTTATACGAAGTTTTTTTCACTCCAGATACGACTCATGACCCCCCTCCCCTTTATCTCTTCACCATCTTGACCTTCACGATATTTAATTTAATAGTATCAATCCCCTAATACACAAATTTCTCTGCAAAATTTCAGAAATTTTCGACAAAACACACACGAGTAATTAAGCTTCAAAGTGAACAAAATCGTACTAACACCTACACATAAAAGGAAAAAAAACCCGATATTTTTTCATTTCTCGACGTTTCAAGGCCCCCAATTTTCTTTCGGCTCATTTTTTTTACTAATCGCTGTATTTACCCTCTGTTATATGTAACAGAGCCGGGAAAGTGATAACTGAAAAGTATACTTAAAAACATTACCATAGTAACTTCGTGACGTTCTATCATCTAATCGGAAGTAACGATCTAACTTAGAAAGTGTTATCGCTCATGTAATTAACATAAGTACAGTACAATTCAAATCTTTGTTTTATCAACGTAGATTTAAAAAGACTCGCTATTTCGTCGAAAAAAAAAATTGTTTAGGGGAAAGAGTAAGAGTAAAATTGGTCAGGTAAGTTCTAGATCTAAAAGAATAAGAACGACCGAGATTCCCCAAGGTCGTGAAGTCCGACTTGAGCAACATCGATTAACAATGGCTTTGTCAATGGCTGCAGAAACAGCATCACAACGTCAAGCTCGACTCGAAGCTCTTCTCAGTTTTTCAATCTCTAATTTCACATAAACAATATTCTCTCACGCTTGATGGGAGAATTTCTATTATTCTATACCACCCGAGAAAGTAACTTTGAATATTAATGTTTCGTCGGGCAGACTTAACTTTCGTTAATACAGTGGAACCTCGGTATACGACATTAATCCGTTCCTGGTGTTTGGACTTATACCGAATAGGACGTATACCAAACCAACCTTTCCCATAAGAAGTAATGTAAAAATGATTAATCCGTTCTCATGTAAAAAAAATAGCTGGCTTTAAACACCTCGCTTTCCTGGCTAGTTCCTGCTTGATTTTTCATGAGATCAGCATGTATCTTTTTAGCTTTCTCGCAAATAATTGCTTCTGATATGCTGTTGCCGGCACACTGTTTTTCAGTTATCCAAAGCAAAAACAATTTCTCAAAATGATCTAATGTCTTCGATTTCTGTTTAGAAATTTATGTAACCCCTTTCACAACGTTAGCAAATTTAATAACATCTTTATTTTTCACGATTGTCGATATCGTCTTTCTCGGAATACGGTATGCAACAGTTAAATCTCGAACACTCATACCACCTTCATATTTCACAACAATCTCTTCTTTCAGTTCCATTGTGATTTTAGTCATTTTTTTTATTTTTCTGTTGCCTTTTTGCAATTCTTGATTAACAAAAATAATAACATTTTACTTACAAATTAAAATCAAAAGAAATTTAACAAAGTTATAAACTGTGGCACCGCGAACGTCTAGTGTGGTCTAATACACCGATAGTGCTACTTGTTCATAGATAGTGCTACTTGTTCACGTATAATTGAATTAAGTCGTATACCGAATAAAAGTCGTATACCGAGCAAAATTTGTTTCATCCAAACAGGACGTATTCCGAATTGGACGTATTCTAAAGCAGACGTATACCAAGGTACCACTGTATATCTTTCCAAATGTACACGACTTATTACGGCACAACCTCTCTATTAGCGGTTTGATATGGAGCATACAATTAAATCCAGCTGATTTGTAAATACATCACGTACTATACTTTCGCATCATAAAAATAAATTCGCTTATAACATTTATTTCGAGATCATTATTTAAAGAAAGTTTAAAGGAAAAATACTTACTAAAAATTTCAGTTGTTCGACTGGAAATAATGACCAACCAAAAGTAGAACAAGTTCAGGTGTTTACCCTTACCACCCTCCTGTGCATGAAGCATATCTAAAGGGTTAACTCCCCATTCACCTAATGGTAATTTCAGTCGTGATAAACCAGCCAATCGCCATCTTTCTGCCAAAGATGGTTACTGTGCTCTGTCGTCAAAACATTTGACGTCTTTTACACGTGACCGTAAGATTATTATTAATTCTTAACAATTGAATTAAATTAATTTTGATAAATAGTAGCCTATAATCTTATGAAATTCCTCAATTCATTTTTAAGCATAACTTTATCGTAGTGATAGCAAACTTTATATAAATTTATATACAGTAGAACCTCCATTATCCGGACCTCCATTATCCGGATTTTCCATTATCCGGATTGTTCAAAATAAACAAAAATTTTACGAATTTGCTGATCTGCACTTGGCGAATTACGACACTGTTTATGTACGTGATGGAATGCATAACTTTTTTTGTTTCAATAACGTCTCACCCAGCACAGTGGTCGTAAACTCTTAAATATATTTTACGTCGTAATAAAAATATAACTTGACATACGTATTTATAAATAATTTATTTTCAAATTACATCATTTCTATGACCAAGGGCAGCGTAAGGCATGGGCGACGTGGGCCACCGCCTACGCCTCGCGGTCCGAAGGGCCTCGCGCCTCGAAAGTTTATGCATTACTTAAAAGCCGCGAACGCGACGAAAAAATTTTACTCGTCATAAAACGATAAATAGTTTATCAAATTTTTATTCGTAAAAATGCAGTTTCAACTGTTTTTTATTTTATAAAATCTGTCTTCTTGCGCCACCAGAGGGCCTTTTAAACAATAGGTAGTCTGTTAGCGTTGGTCAGTAGTAGTCCAAATTCAATATGAACGTTTGTTTCTTGAAAATTTGATCACGATTTAAATACAGTATTTACTTTTAATATTGCCGATATGTCATCGAAAAGAAAACGTGTTGTATTATCATTAAAAGACAAATTAAAGTATTTGTTTCGATTATCCGGATTTTCCCTTATCCGGACTACCTTCATCCCCAATTAGTCCGGATAATCGAGGTTCTACTGTACTTTTTAAATTGTTTAAAATTTGATATGGAATACATAATAAGTCAATTATCTTGTTTATTACAAATACTTACTCTATGCTCCTGTGTACGTCATTCGAGCTTGAAAAATAGACTCGCCCAGGTTATGGGTTTAAGTAGTTAAAATCTCTCTTCTCGTCGTCTAATTATTTTTGAGCAGTGTTAAGCAAAATATATAAATTAGTATATAAATAGCTCTGAATATACAATATAAATGATTTATTGTATTAACTGAAAACGCGTCATATATCGAACTATTTAGTTTTCCAATATCCTCCAAAATCTAGAAATGTATTCCACTCTATGTTTGTTGACAAACTTTGAAGCTTGCTCCTATTATTCCTGTGTCTCTTTTATCGAAAATNTACAATATAAATGATTTATTGTATTAACTGAAAACGCGTCATATATCGAACTATTTAGTTTTCCAATATCCTCCAAAATCTAGAAATGTATTCCACTCTATGTTTGTTGACAAACTTTGAAGCTTGCTCCTATTATTCCTGTGTCTCTTTTATCGAAAATATCTGAAATTTTGCAAGATGGTGTGTATTAAGAAAACTGGAAGTATTAAATATTGCTGATTAAAGGTCGAGGTGACGAGGAGTTAAAGGGAGTCGCTGAAAAAATTAAGCAATTGCTTGCAGGATTTTTATTACAGAAAGATTTGTCTCCGTTTTTATATTTTATTCTCTCATTCATATTTTGCAACACTTTCTCAGTGACCCAAGATTTTCCTTTGTTATTTCTCTTCACCCAAAACATTTATGTTGAACTCTGTTTCCAGCGGCATGTGCTGTACTGCATTTTTCGCCCATTAACACAGTGATGCCAGATTGGGCTACAAGTAGCGGATTGGGCTACTTTTTAAGTGCCCTCGCTACAAAAATTTCAAATTGGGCGACACGCTACTTTTTGGGCTAGTGATAATTATCTTCAGGCTACAAATCTTAAAAATACGCTACTTTTTTCATTTTCATATATAAAATCGCAAAACGCTTATTGTATTATACAAAAGTAATAAAGTTTTATTTAATTTCATTACACTTAAGTATATAAATAAAGTTGCAACGTTTAACAAAGATTAAGATACTTTGCTTCCGTTTTCCATCAGTCGTTCGCTCCAGTAGACAATCCACAACTTCACA
>NW_019385695.1:39774-45896 GCF_000671375.1 Centruroides sculpturatus | reverse complement strand
CTAATATAAAAATTTTCTTTCAAAATATTACATTTATTAAAAAATGCGAATTTTTTTATTCCTTATTTAGCAATTATTACAATTTATTTATTTTAACTGAAAGTTGTTGTCATCCAGTGGCGTGCCGTGACATTTTACGATAGGGAAGCTGTGTTTCCGTAAAAAGCCGACTTCCAGGGGCAATCAGTTAACCGCGCGTCAGTGATGGTCTAGGGTCCATTCGTATCGTTTGTTCAATAAGCCAGTAAAAACCGTAGACTTCTCTAAATGTATTTTTAATAACACAATTACATTCCGAATCGCTAGCCACGATATAAGAGCTAAAATTAAAAATAAAACTATAAAAACTTACTTGGTGAAATAAAATGTGTGATGGATATACATACCTGGTAGAAAATATTCTTCATTTGTATGTATATAGTTTTAAAGAAAATTATAATTATATAGCTTTGTAAAGAAACGTACATAAAAATCACATAAAATATTTTTTACTTTTTAAATCTTAAAACAATCCACTTAGTTAAAATTGCTCCCTACCAGTGGACTCAGAGACGATTCTAGTAGGTGTGCATAAATATACTTTTATGGAAAATTATAATTAAATATAGCTTTGTAAATAAACGTACATAAAAATCACATAAAATATTATTTACTTTTTAAATCTTAAAACAATCCATTTAGTTAAAATTGCTCCCTACCAGTGGACTCAGAGACGATTCTGGTAGGTGTGCAGTCGTGCATGCACGCGGGCTGCCAAATCCCGAGGGTGCCGATACGGGTCAATGTCAAATGACTCTTTCGTCGCATTTTAAAAGACGCTAAATTTTAAAGTTTAAAATTTAAACCGTTCTCGCCATAGCTGTAAAAATCTAAATATGTTTATCTTAATAGATTGTCCGTCATTTATTTCGTAACTAATTCGTTTTATGACCAGGTGTTGTCCACGAAAATTTTTAAAATTTACAACTTTTCGGTCACTTTCGTTGAACTGGAAAAATTTCTGTCTTTATTATATCTAACATTACGAACAAATCAGGCTTTCACTTTACTCGGCTAGAGATTCTTTCAACTAAAATTTCGACTCTTTTAGTATGGTTTTATTTAGGTCCCTAATTCCCTAATCTCTTAATTATTTAACTACTTATTAACTAGAAATAAGTCGAAACCGGTTACTTTGCACTCAAATATTTGTAGTCTTGGGAAAGAAATGGAAAGACAAATTTTTATGACAACGGATACATAAATCGTAAATTTAAACAAAATAAATTCTAGATTTTTTTGTACCTTGTGCAGCTTATTTATTACATTTAGTTGTATATGATGTTGCCAAAGTAACAGTTCATTTTTTAACATTGTATATGAATTGTACACGTTTTTTTCTGCATCTCCTTATAGATGGGACATACCAAATCGTAATATCGCCAGTTAAGTAAGTAATACAAGATAGGAGAGCGGAATAAATGTATCAAATATTTTAATGAATTTTTTTAACTCCTGTCAACTATACAGAACTATCATAAAAACACACCAGTAAATTCCTATCGGTTGAGTTAAGTTATAAATCTACTCGCGATTCACATAATGGGGCGAGGGCGGCCAAATATCTAGCGGGCAGGCGGCTATCAGCCCGGAACTGGTCCTGCATAGAATCATTGGAAGCGTTATACGATGTTTTGGTGTGTAGCATCCACCAGTGAGGTTGGTGCTCTCAAATGCGTATAATCTGGCTGTTTTACACCATTCAGATATTTTCGCCGTGGAAGCTGTCAGGTATTCGACAATACAGCACCACTGATATTCGAATATACAATGGCAATCTTATTATTATTTCACATGTAGTATAGAAATTTGTAATAAGACACACAATATGGTTATAATAAAATATTACTTTTAATTAAATCAAAGTACTGTATACGTTAAAATATGAAAATAATCGCGCAATGTGTATTTATATTTTAGAAAATACAAAGAAAGCGGCTATTTTACCGCTTCCAAGGACGGCACGCCGCTGAATATAACGTATATGTTACAGACAAAGTGAAAAATGGTCAGAATTTATAATGCCTGGTAATTATGAATAAAGATACATTATCGACGGGCAATTACAGTATCTGCATCCTGTAGAAAAATGCTCGACAGGATCTACAGCTTCAATAGAACGAAAAAACTAAGCAATTTACAAAAGAAACACGAAGATTTTTATTCTAACATTATGTGTACAGTAAATATAGTAAACACAAGGTAGAGTAGAACACATAAAATCAACATACATTATTATCTAAAACGGTATGTTGATTTTATTACTCACACAAACAGTACTGTACTGTACTTAAAATACATAAATGATGCCTTGATTTATAAACATTTCACTTTAAAACCTACTTTCAACAAAAAGAGTGGCTTTTTTATAACAACAAGACAGTTTTATGAAAAAGTTAAATTTAAAAGTTTTTTATTTAAACCGCATTATTTCAAAATGGCGTAGTTAGAATGATAAATTTATTTTTAGCAAAATTTTATATTTTTATCATAAATATCAGCTTAAAGGACACTTCTCGAATGCCATTTTTGGTATCGTATATGGTACGCAAAGCGGTATGCTGTATAGTTTGTCGGATGATCGCTGTTCAAGGTATCATTATCGTCACTTTGACCAACCGGATGATAGCAGTATTCATAACGACTCATCAATATGATAAATTATAAAAAAAGAACGTGACATTTATCACAACGCCCGATTTTTTTTTGTCGTTATTCATAATAACCTGGCAATAAAACCGCCCGTACTGATCACCTGTTCCATAATATAACATATACATTAGTTTATAACCAGGTATTTAAAATCTTATCCAGTATTATTGCAAATAAATAAACAGTATTTTTCCAATTAAAATTACAAATACTACACAATTAAAAGTTATTGTGCACGAAAGCAACTTCCTTTAATTACGTACTTTTCAGGACCGTGCGGTATATTTTCTCGATATGATGCAAGTCTTCGAAATGCCAGCTTATAAATGCTGCTTATGCACCCCTTAAATGCTCCCTTACGGTGTCACCTGATGCGGCCGCATCTCTGCATCATAGCACAACACGGCTCTCGTGCTTTTATTACAGAACTAGCTGTTACTCGCGGCTTTGCCAGCGCGGATTTTGCAAGCAAACCCCATTTATATTCAGTATTTCAACAACAATAGTAATTGTTATATAACACCTACAGCTGAGAACGATGAGAATTGCCGAGAATCAAACAAACTGTTTTCAATTTGATCAATTTTCTGGAACGTTTACAATCGTTCAATCAATCAATCGAATTAACATGCAATAACGAATTTGAATTTAAAACGGTTCGAACATTTTAAAAATCTAAATAGATAAAAATATTTATAACAATGTCTGAAATGTTATTAATTTAATACACCTAAGTACTCGATGAAGACTAAATCCTCTCCTTCTCCCGCCCGCGGGGGAATTTCGAAAACTCCCTTCTTAGTGTGCATTGTCATGGCATACTCTACTAAAACGCAAATAAAAACAAAAAATTGCATCTAAAATAGTACAGTAGAAGCCGTTTTTCCGGTTAAGCCTTAATGCTCTCTCTCTCCCCCCGCGGGGGAATTTACAAAAATCCCTTCTTATTGTGCGTTTCCATGACGTACCCTAACTATCTACCAAATTTAACCTCTTTAGGTTAAGCGGTCTGCTCTGGGCGATGATGAATAAGTGAGTTCNATAACACCTACAGCTGAGAACGATGAGAATTGCCGAGAATCAAACAAACTGTTTTCAATTTGATCAATTTTCTGGAACGTTTACAATCGTTCAATCAATCAATCGAATTAACATGCAATAACGAATTTGAATTTAAAACGGTTCGAACATTTTAAAAATCGAAATAGATAAAAATATTTATAACAATGTCTGAAATGTTATTAATTTAATATACCTAAGTACTCGATGAAGACTAAATCCTCTCCCTCTCCCGCCCGCGGGGGAATTTCGAAAAATCCCTTCTTAGTGTGCATTGTCATGGCATACTCTACTAAAACGCAGATAAAAACAAAAAATTGCATATAAAATAGTATAGTAGAAGCCGTTTTTCCGGTTAAGCCTTAATGCTCTTCCTCTCCCCCGCAGGGGATTTTACAAAAATCCCTTCTTATTGTGCGTTTCCATGACGTACCCTAACTGTCTACCAAATTTAACCTCTTTAGGTTAAGCGGTCTGCTCTGGGCGATGATGAATAAGTGAGTTCATTCATTCATTCAGTCAGTCAGTCAGTCAGGACAAGCAATTTTATATATTTAGATGTAAAGTGCTATATTAACGTACGCAACGGCATTTTTAGTATAAAAACTCAGGTCGCCGCTCACACGGTGACAATATAATCAGAAAATTGACACAACTCATTAATGCAGGTAATTTTAAAGTATATAAACGAAGTATTAAATTTCATTTAACATCATTTTTATGTCAAAATTATGAGTGTGAATGTAAATTAGTTGCATTAGATAGGACCGGATGATTTTTGTCATTGTAAATAAATTAACCGAATTATTTCGCTTTTACAAGACCAAACATCCATATATAAACACCAGAAACTGTGTAGATTGCGAATTGTGACGTCACGCGCACTGACGAATAAAAATCAGGAGGAGATGATTGCCTAAAGATGACAGGAGCGATACGCTCGTTTATTGCTTGCCACAATTTAAGAAATGTTCCTTCGTACATCTTTTAACGGTTGCTGCTGGCTAGAATGACAATCTTATTCACCAGTAAAATAACTAAGCAGTGGCGTAGCGATTGGAGCAAGGAGGTCTATCTTGCACCGGACGCCATTCGCAGAGGGGTGTTAAATGTTCTCCAAAGCATACAAGATTTGTTTCTGGAGGGTGGCGCCAGTTATGTTCGCTACGCCACTGTAACTGAGTCCCTTGTCGAATACTAAACACACGCAATAGTGTACAACCAAACACATGGTTAAACGCCGTATGTAACGATTAATCCTTGATGAGAAAACCTTAAACTAGGTCCCTAAAGATTGAGAGTTCACAAACGATATTATATTATATTACCTCTGTGATAACTTGATTTATGCGATTCATAATCTTGGGCGAAAGTTACTTGTATGAGGAACTATGGCATTTAATTAAACAAGGACATGCTGGGGCGATGAAGAGTTGAAGTGCCTTGAGTTTAGCGCGTATCCCCTATTTATTCATTTTAATCTCTCTAAATCTCCTCCAATAGAGATCGAGCTTTAAGGATCATCTGACTGGGTGTCATGATGAGTCTTTTGGGTTTTATTCAGCCATTCAGTCATGGGCGATAAAGATCTTTCTCGGGAACTGATTGTCAACACAGAATACATTTGTTCCTTGTTCTCTTTGATGCGTAACTTTGATAATAATTTTAGTTCATTATATTTAATTTTTTTTAACTTTTTTCTCTATTAATTTTCTAGAATATTTTATCTAAAAACTCGAAATCTCACAATTGTGATTGTGCATCATCTTGAAATGCAGCTGTCTCTGAAAATTTTACTCGAAGACCAGAAGTGAATAGAGATGATTCAGTAAAAAAGAACAGAACATATTGATAATAGACTATTTTTACTGGCAAATTGTTAATGTATTATAGCAAACGAATTTCTGTTATATATTAGAATTGTTATATATAATTAACATGTAGGTTTCTGTAATGTAATAAAACTTACTCTTATATAATGAGAGAAAAAGTAATGAAATTGTAATCTTTGTCTGCTTGCCCTAAGCTTGTCAAACAGATAAGAACTACATTAATAGAATATTTATTAGTATACATAATCGGTAACTTCTTATGAATTATGTGATTTACAAACATTACAATATAAATCTTTTACATTATATTAAACATTTATTATATATCAACTATGTTTATCTCTATACTGGCTGAAATCTATCGAATCTCCAGAAAAATGTGTTTATCAAAATAGAGATACTGTCCATGACCCTTTGCAATGTTGGTAAAACACAGTTCATCTTAAATTTAATGCACAAACTTAAAAATATACATATAATACCAAGAACCAGTAATAATAACTAAGAAATTGAATATGCTGAAATTTCCCTAAAACTTCC
>NW_019385695.1:33633-38145 GCF_000671375.1 Centruroides sculpturatus | reverse complement strand
TAAAACTTCCCTCTAAAGTTTATTTCTAGATAATCCACAAATTAAAGAATAAATCAAAATTATAGTTATAAACAATATATATTTATTTTGTATATAAATATGTACATAAAAGCATGTATTTTTTCAGTATTTCTAATAATTACTTCATAACTTTAAGTTTCTCTTCTTCCATCTTTTGGAACACCCTCCAACGTCTCTCTTCTCTTTCTTCTTTTTCTTTATCTTTTTTTTTTCTTATTTTCGACATATTTCTTAAACCATGCTGGAGGTTGTTCTTATGACAGTTTCGGTTTTGTTTTTTAATTCGGACTATCACATTTGTCATTACAGGATGAGGGAGAATTGTGACAAGAAGTAGTTGCAATAGCAGAGTTTTTAGAAGAATTTGAAGTGTCAATAGGTGAAGGTTTGGGAGTAGACAGGGCTGGGAAGAAAATAGAAGCTTCTGCCGGAAGAGATATATTGGTTTTATAACCATATTTTTTATCTAAAAGATGAAAATATGGCCAGGTGATGCAACCTTCACCACTCTTTCTAGACCTGTCTTTGTTTTTTCTATATATTTCCACCAAATTTCTCCATTTTATGTCACAATCTTCTGCAGTTAAATGATATCCTTGTGACTCCAATATCCCTTGTATCTTTATCCATAATTTTTTTTATTTCCTGGCTTTCCAAACTGCTCCTCAATTGCCAGTTTCTGTGAAATTAATAATTTAATCATGGCCAGTGGAGTGGCGTGGGTGTCAGCCGCCCGGGGCAGAAGAAAATTTTGCCGCTCCCTTATTTAGGTATCTGAATTTAAAAGATTAAAATTCAGTTTCGTCACAGAATAAATAATGAAAAATTCCGTGCTCATTTTAATCGGTCCGAATCGTAGGTGCGACAAAAATATGAAATGAAGTGGTTCAAATTTTTACAAGATATTATTATTATTTATTGTGAAATTTTGCCGCTCCCTAAAAGTGCCGCCTTAACTACGCTACGCCACTGCCGGCGATAATGAAGTTAGAGGATAGCTAAGTCTCAACTATGTATTGAAGACCAACCAAAATACTGCTGATGTTCTGCGCAGTACACATTAATTATAATGTATTTAGCGGTATGAATGTATGTTTCAATACAAACTATGTACTCAGAGCTAAAAGAAGTAAGCCAATCTCGTAAACAATATAGTTCTTGAACTAGACCCAAATCAAAGTTATGAATTTCATTAGCTTACAAAAAACAGGCAGCAATACTTCGTTGAAGATTGATTTGCATTACATGAATACCACTTCTATAAGTTCTATTACTCAGCCCCATAGTCGGTTCTGCTGATTAAATTGGCTTTTACTCTTTGATAAACTTTACAGAGTCTCTAGCATTGTGCCTGTGTTCTTCAATATGATTCTGTCGACAATTGACACATGTAAGTTGCTCTCTTTGTTAGGGCATTCCATAAAAACATGATTTTCAAAACAATGACTACAGACATTATTCTTTTCTAAACAATCCCGAGAACTATGTCCAACACGACATCATTTAAAACATTGCAGGACCGGGCAAAAGTGAAGGTTGGTCTGTATCAACAAGACATTGGTCTTTGAACAGTTTCTGATATATTTCTTTCGAGGATATGTAACTCGTTTGTTTTAGTTTTTATGTCCGCCAAGCACTAAAAACATCAATTTTTATCGTACCCATTGCGAGTTTGGCTAGGCCCGCAGTGGAGCCGCCGATTGACGAAAGAAAGGCCTTCAAAATTTTCTGCATAACTGTTTCGGCCATCCGGCCGTCTTATATAACTAAATTAGAATCAATTAAAAATGTTTTCGTTCATTCTAAAGTTCTTTCTAATCAATATATTTGCTAATGTTTGATTTAACTTACGTAAATAATCAATTCACTTTGAAAGCCCATTATTAAAAGTACAGGGAAAAAATTCCACAATTTAAATAGGTAAACAGTTAAAAGTCATCATAGAAGTTTCTTATTTCCAGAAAATCAATTTCATCAATTAAAATTTTTAGAGAATTTATGTAAATGTTTTAGCAAAAATAAACATAAATCACGTCTTTTTGGCGGCAGTTGGCGTCAATTACGTCATATTTGCAGTTATGAACGTCACTTACGTAAGTTTTTTCAGTTATTGGCGTCACTCGCGTCACTTTTTCTACCAATGGCGTATATTACGTCAATTTGGCAATTATGAACGTCAATTACGTTATTTTGGCAACAATAAACATAAAAAACGTATTTTTGGCGTTTATAAGCGTAACTTACGTAATTTTAGCTGCTATCAGCATTACTTCTATTACTTTCACGGTTATAGGCGTAACTTAGTGACTTTTACAATTTTTTAATTGTAAAAGTCACTAAGTTACGTCACTTTGGTCACTCACGTCACTTTGGTGGCCATATATGTCATATACGTCACTTTGGATAGAATTGGCGTCAATTTCGTTACTTTGGCAGCTATTAGAATACATTACGTCACTTTGGCAGTGATAAACGTCAATTACGTTATTTTGGCAACAATAAACACGATTTACGTCACGTTGGAAACAATTAACGTCAATTACGTTATTTCGGCAACAATAAACACAATTTACGTCACTTTGGCAACAATTAACGTCACTTACGTAACATTGGCGGCAATAAGCGTTAATTACGTTACGTATACGGCTATTGTTGTTACTTACGTCATCTTAGTGACCACAACCGTTTGTTACGTAAGATTAGTGGCAATAAGTGTGATATACGTAAGTGTTTTGCGGCAATTGGCGTAAATTACGTCATATTGGCAGTCATAAACGTCACTTACGTTAGTTTTTTCGCCGACAGGCGTCACTAACGTCACTTTGGCTGCCATAAGCGTTTATAATGTTACTTCGTTAGCAATGTATGTCATATACGTCACGTTAACACTATTGGCATCAATTACGTTACTTTGACGGTTATAAGCGTCAATTACGTTATTTTGGCAAAAATAAACATAAATTACGTTTTATTGGCGTTTATAGGCGTAACGTACGTCATTTTAGCTGCTATCAGCGTTACTTTAATTACTTTTACGGTTATAGGCGTAACTTACGTAACTTTAACAATTATAAACGTCACTTTTATCACTTTGGCGGCAATATATGTCATATACGTCACTTTGAATACCATTGGGGTTAATTTCGTTATTTTAGTAACTATAAGCGTAAACTACGTTACTTTGGCAGTTATAAACGTCAATTACGTCATTTTGGCAACAATTAACATAAATTACGTCACTTTGGTTGCAATAAGCGTCACTCACGTAATTTTTGCTGTTATATACGTAAATTACGTCATTTTGGCTGTTAAAAACGTAAATCACGTAATTTTAACAAAAATAAACATAAATTACGTTTTTTTTGCAGCCATTAACGTCAATTACGTCATTTTAAAAACAATAGACAAAAATTACGTCACTTTGCGTTCATAGGCGTTAATTACGTAATTTTCGCGGCCATAATCGTCACTTACGTTATGTTCGCTATTACAAGCGTCTGCTACGTCACATTCATAGCAATATATGTGATTTACGTTACTTTGGCGGCAATTGGAGTCAATTACGTCATATTGGCAGTTATAAACGTCACTTACGTAAGATTTTTCGGTTATAGGCGTCACTTACGTCACTTTCGCTGTTATATACGTAAAATACGTAATTTTGGCTGTTATAAACGTCAATTACGTCATTTTAACAAAGATAAACATAAATTACGTTTTCTTGCGGCCATTAACGTCAATTACGTCATTTTAAAAAGAAAAAAGATAAATTACGTCACTTTGGTAACAATAAACGTCACTTACGTAATTTTCGCAGCCATAAGCGTAATTACGTAACTTTCGCGGTTATAGACAGCAATAAATGTGATTTACGTTAATTTGGCGGCAATTGGCGTCAATTACGTCATCATAGTAGCCATATTACGTAACTTAGACAGCGATAAAAACTGATTACATTACTCATACAGCTATTGTTGTTACTTACATCATCTTAGTAAAAACAAGCGTTTGTTACGTAAGATTAGCGGCAATAGGTGTAATATATGTGAATTTGGCTGCAATTAACGTCAATTACGTCATATTGGCAGTTATAAACGTCACTTTCGTTAGTTTTCTTGGTTATAAGCGTCACTCACGTCACTTACGCTGTTATATACGTTAATTACGTCATTTTGGCTGTTATAAACGTCAATTACGCCATTTTAACGACAATAAACAGAAATTACGTTTTTTTGCATCCATTAACGTCAATTACGTCATTTTGGCAAAAAAACATACATTTCGCTACTTTGGCGGCCATAAGCGTCGATTACGTAACTTTTGCGATTATAGTCAACACTTACGCGACTTTGGTGACCAGAAGCGTTTGTTACGTCACACTGGCAGCAATAAATGTGATTTACTTTAGTTTGGCAACATTTGACGTAAATTACGTCATTATGGTAGTTATATACGTCACTTACGTCAATTTTTTCGCTCACAAGCGTCACT
>NW_019385695.1:9446-27122 GCF_000671375.1 Centruroides sculpturatus | reverse complement strand
TATGTCATATACGTCACTTTGGATACAATTAGCGTCAATTTCGTTATTTTGGTGGCCATAAGCGTAGATTACGTTACTTTGGCAGTTATAAACGTCAATTACGTCATTTTGGCAACAATTAACATAAATTACGTCACTTTGGTTGCAATAAGCGTCACTCACGTAATTTTGGCGTTCATAGGCGTTAATTACGTAACTTTTACGGCCATAATCGTCACTTACGTTATGTTGGCGATTACAAGCGTCTGCTACTTCACATTCATAGCCATATATTTGATTTACATTAGTTTGGCAGCAATTTGCGTCAATTATGTCATATTCGCGGTCATAAACGTAACTTACGTAAGTTTTTTCAATTGTCGGCGTCACTCGCGTCACTTTTTTTACCAACGGCGTAAATTACGTAATTTTGGCTGTAAAAAACGTCAATCACGTCATTTTAACAAAAATAAACATAAATTACGTTTTTTTTTGCAACCATTAACGTCAATTACGTCATCTTGGCAAAAAAAAAACATAAATTACGTCACTCTAATGGCAATAAACGTCACTTACGTAACTTTGGCAACCATTGGCGTCAATTACGTAACTTTCGCGGCCATAGTCGAAATTATGTGACTTTGGCAACCACAAGCGTTTGTTACATCACATTGGCAACAATAAATGTAATTTACCTTAGTTTGGCGGCAATTGGCGTCAATAACGTCATTTTGGTAGCCATATACGTCACTATCGTTAGTTTTTTCGCCCACAGGCGTCACTCACGTCACTTTGGCGGCAATAAGCGTTTATAACGTTTTTTCGGTGGCCATGTATGTCATATACGTCACTTTGAACACTATTGGCATCAATTACGTTACTTTGGCGGTTATAAGCGTAAACTACGTTACTTTAGCAGTTATAAACGTCAATTACGTCATTTTGGCAAAAATAAACATAAATTACGTATTTTTGGCGTTTATAAGCATAACTTACGTCATGTTAGCTGCTATCAGCGTTACTTCCATTAATTCACCNACATAAATGTGATTTACGTTAGTTTTGTGGCAATTGGCGTCAATTACGTTATATTTGCAGTTATGAACGTCACTTACGTGAATTTTTACAATTATCGGCGTCAGTTGCGTCACTTTTGCTACTATGAGCGTAAATTACGTCACTATGGCAAAAATAAACATAAATTACGTCTTTTTGGCGGCAGTTGGCGTCAATTACGTCATATTTGCAGTTATGAACGTCACTTACGTAAGTTTTTTCGGTTATCGGCGTCACTCGCGTTACTTTTTCTACCAATGGCGTGAATTACGTCAATTTGGCGGTTATGTACGTTACTTACGTCATTCTGGCAACAATTAACATAAATTACGTCACTTTGGCAGCAATAAGCGTCACTCACGTAACTTTGGCGTTCATAAGCGTAAATTACGTAACTTTTGCTTTCATAATAGTCACTTACGTTATGTTGGCGATTACAAGCGTCTGCTACGTCACATTAATAGCAATATATGTGATTTACGTTAGTTTGCCGGCAATTGGCGTCAATTACGTCATATCGGCAGTTATAAACGTCACTTACGTAAGTTTCTATTAATTATTGGCGTTACTCGCGTCATCATTGTTACCATAGGCGTAAATCACGTCATTTTGGCGGTTATGAACGTCAATTACGTCATTTTGGCAAAAATAAACATAAATTACGTCACTTTGGTAACAATAAACGTCACTTACGTAATTTTGGCTGCCATAAGCGTCAATTACGTAACTTTCGCGGTTATAGTCGGCACTTACATGACTTTGGCGACCACAAGTGTTTATTACGTCACATTGGCGGCAATAAATGTGATTTACGTTAGTTTGGCGGCAATTGGCGTCAACTACGTCATCATGGTAGCCATATACGTCACTTACGTTAGTTTTTTCGCCCACAGGCGTCACTCACGTCACTTTTGCCGCCATAAGCGTTTATAACGTTACTTCGGTAGCCATGTATTTCATATTCGTTACTTTGAACACCATTGGCATCAATTTCGTTACTTTGGCGGATATAAGCGTAAACTACGTCACTTTGGCAGTAATAAATGTCAATTACGTTATTTTGGCAACAATTAACATAAATTACGTCACTTTGGCAGCGATAAGCGTCACTCACGTAACTTTTGCTTCCATAATCGTCACTTACGTTATGTTTGCGATTACAAGCGTCTGCTACGTAACATTCATAGCGATATATGGGATTTACGTTAGTTTGGCGGCAATTGGCGTTAATTACGTCATATTGGCAGTTATAAACGTCACTTACGTAAGTTTTTTCAATTATTACTTTTGCTACCATAGGCGTAAATTACGTCATTTTCGCTATTATGAACGTCAATTACGTCATTTTGGGAACAATAAACATAAATTACGTATTTTTGGCGTATATAAGCGTAACTTACGTCATTTTAGCTGCTATCAGCGTTATTTCTATTACTTTCACGGTTATTGGCGTAACTTACGTGACTTTTACAATTAGAAACGTCACCCACGTCACTTTGGTGGCCATATATGTCATATACGTCACTTTGGATACCATTGGCGTCAATTTCGTTACTTTGGCAGCTATTAGCATATATTTCATCACTTTGGCAGTGATAAACGTCAATTACGTCATTTTGGCAACAATAAACATAATTTACGTCACTTTGGCAACAATTAACGTAACTTACGTAACTTTGGCGGCGATAAGCGTTAATTACGTCACTTATACGGCTATTGTTTTTACTTACGTCATTTTAGTGATTACAAGTGTTTGTTACGTAAGATAAGCGGCAATAGGTGTGATATTCGTGAATTTGGCGGCAATTGGCGTCAATTACGTCATATTGGCAGTTATAAACGTCACTTTTGTCACTTTGGCAACAATATATGTCATTTACGTCACTTTGGATACCATTGGCGTCAATTTCGTTATATTAGCGGCCACAAGCGTATGTTACGTCACATTGGCAGCAATAGTTGTGATTTAAGTTAATTTGGCGGCAATTGGTTTCAATTTCGTCATTTTGGCAGCCATAAACGTTACTTACGTAAGTCTTTTTCGTTCACAGGCGTCACTCACCTCACTTTGGCGGCCATAAGCGTTTTATTACGTCACTTTGGTGGCTATATATGTTATATACGTCACATTGAACATTATTAGCGTCAATTTTGTAACTTTGGTTGCCATAAGCATAAATTACGTTACTTTGGCGGTCATAAGCATAAATTACGTCACTTCGGCAGTTATGAACGTGAATTACGTGATTTTGGCAACAATAAACATAATTTACGTCACTTTGGCTACAATTAACGTCACTTACATAACTTAGGCGGCGATAAGCGTTAATTACGTCACTTATGCGGCTATTGTTGTTACTTACGTCATTTTAGCGATCACCAGCGTTTGTTACATAAGATTAGCGGCAATAGGTGTGATATACGTGAGTTTAACGGCAATTAGCGTGAATTACGTTATATTGGCAGTTATAAACGTCAATTACGTAAGTTTTCTCAGTTATAAGCGTCACTCACGTCACTTTCGCTCTTATATACGTAAATTACGTGATTATGGCGGTTATAAACGCCAATTACGTAATTTTGGCATAAATAAACATGAATTTCGTTTTTTTGGCGACGATGCACGTCAATTACGTCATTTTAAAAAAAATAAACATAAATTACGTTTTTTTGGCGTTTATAAGCGTAAGTTATGTCATATTAGCTGCTATCGGCGTCACTTTCATTTCTTTTACGTTTATAGGCGTAACTTACGTGACTTTTACAATCATAAACGTCACTTACGTCACTTTGGCTGCAATATATGTTATATACGTCACTTTGGATACCATTGGCGTCAATTTCGTTACTTTGGCGGCCATAAGCGTAGATTACGTTAGATTGGCAGTTATAAACGTCAATTACTTTATTTTGAAAACAATAAACATAAATTACGTCACTTTAGCGGCAAAAAACGTCACTTACGTAACTTTGGCGGCCATAAGCGTCAATTACGTAATTTTTGCAACCATAGTCAGCACTTACGTAACTTTGACGACCACAAGCGTATGTTACGTCACATTAACAGCAGTAGTAATGATTTAAGTTATTTTGGCGACAATTAGCGTCAATTACGTCATTTTGGCAGTTATAAACGTCATTTATGTAAGTTTTTTTCGCTCACAGGCGTCACTCACGTCACTTTGGCGGCTATAAGCGTCAATCACGTCACATTGGCGGCAATAAATGTGATTTACGTTAGTTTGGTGGCAATTGGCGTCAATTACGTCATCATGGTAGCCATATACGTAACTTACGTTAGTTTTTTCGCCCACAGGCGTCACTCATGTCACTTTGGCGGCCGTTAGCGTTTGTAACGTTATTTCGGTGGCTATGTATGTCATATACGTCACTTTAGTAACAATAGGCGTCAATTACGTAACTTTGGCAGCCAAAGGCGCCAAAGTTACGTTTAACTAACTTAACTAACAAAAGTGACGTAATTCACGCCTATAATTGCCAAAGTAACGTAATTAAACGTTACTTTGGCAATTATAGGCGTGAATTACGTCACTTTTGTAACAATACACGTAAAATACGTTTATTTGGCGGCCATAAACCAAATATACGTTTATTTGGCGGCCGTAGGCGTCACTTACGTAAGTTTTTTTAACTGTAGGCGTCAATTACGTCACATTGGCACCCATAGGATTCACTTATGTCACTTTGGCAGTTATAAGCGTAATTTTTGTCATTTTAGCGGCTATAAGTGTAATTTACATCACTATGGCGGTAAGAAACGTATCTTACGTCACTTTAATAATTATAAACGTCACTTACGTCATTTTGGCAACGATAGGTGTGAATTACGTCATTTTTGCAACAATAGGCATAAATTACGTATTTTTGGCGCTCATATGCGTCAAATACGTCACATTGGCGGTTATTAGCGTCAATTACGTTACTTTGGCGAGCATAAGTGTCAATTACGTTACTCAAACGATCATGGGCGTCGTTTATGTGACTTTAGTTTTAATAAGCGTCGTTTACGTCACTTAAATGGGCATAAACGTTTTTTACGTTATTTTGGTTGCCATAGGCATTTTACGGCACTTCGATGGCAGTAGGCGTCGTTTATGTAACTTTGGTAGTAATAGGCCTCGTTTACGTCACTTTAATGGGCATAAGCGTCGTTTACCTTACTTTGGTAGCATTAGACGTCGTTTATGTTACTTTAAATTTAATAGGCGTCGTTTACGTCACTCGAATTGAAATAAGCGTTGTATTTGTCACTTTTGTGGCCATAAGCGTCTCTTTCATGATTTTGGTAGCTACAGGCGTCAATTACGTTACTTTGGCGTTTACAGGCGTGAATTACGTCATTTTCGCGACGATATACATCACTTACATTACTTTGGCAACCATTGGCGTCAATTACGTCACTTTGGTAGTTATTGGCGTTTTTTACGTCATTTTAGTGGCAATAGCTGAAATTGAAAAGTTATTTCATTGTTTATTTTATAGTTTATTGAAAAGAATTATAATCCTATATAACATCGTTACGTAAAAGTTATCGTATGATATTTCAAAACTAATATTTTTATTTTTTATTGATCTCTGCAATTTTAAATTTCGAACTCAATTACAATTGAAAAATTATTTTCATTGTCATTTATTAGTTGTATCGAAAACTTATAATACTATATAACATTGTCACGTGATAGCTATATATTACTAATGGTAACATTTGTCAAAACCGAATTTTATATTGTTTCACTGAGCACCGCCATATTTAATTTCTAACTTTACTAAAATTAAAAAAGCATCTTATCGTTCATTGCATTGTTTTTACGGAAAAATTTTAATTCTGCGTGAGTCGCTAGAAATGGGGCTTTTACTTGAGTCGCATGGGTCTTTCAGACCCAGTGTTTTTAATATGAAATAATTCAATTTTATCTATCGCGTAAAGAAACTACAGTTTCTTAGTTGGATTCTGCGCTTTGTTTTCTATCTAGTGATATAAATTACTTGCGTATTGACAAAATTAATTTTTTAATATTTATTTTTATGTAATTCGATACGAAAAACGCAAAAAAATAAACATATCAAATTTCAACTCGCTGTAATTTATCTCCTGTTTCACCGATTGCCATCGGGTTTGTTTGTAAGTGGGGAAGAAATATGACACTTTCAAGCGAAGTGAGTAGAACTTTTGCACTACTGCGAGAAAATTTGTCAACCGAACCCGCGTTACCTCCTACCGCGAAAGTCAATAAACGTTAATTGTTTTATGACTCTATTTTCAACACTTCTTTTCTGAGTTGTAAATCGACTAATTGACAAAGATTTTACTTCATTTTACTCATAATCATGTTGTCTTCATGATTTAATAGATAGTTTCGTATGATTTTTAGACATAAATTTTATTTTTAATTTTTTATCTGGTATAGTCGTGTGTTAGGCTTAACTCGATCACCTATTTTAAAAAATTGACATCGTTCAAAATATTATAGAATCCATCAAAATTATTTGCCGATAGTTTAGTCATAAATGTTTTCTGTGCATGAAATGAAGCGATCGAAAAAATAATGGGTGGACCATCAAAAATTTGGCAATTTACGACATCTTCTCTATTCTGAAATTTGTTTTCTTCATAATATAAAATCTTTACAAAATAATACTTAAAAAATACATCCATGTCAATACCTGAATGTTATAAAAATGCAATTATCAAAAATTTTATAATTTTCACAATTTGTATTATTATAATTTATTTCTGGTTTTTTCTGTCGCGCTGCGTATTGCGCGACAACAAAGTCGTAACGCGATTAAACGCAGCGATTTCATTTATAATTACTCAAAATGTAGTTTACGCTCTCGTTTTAGTTTTGTTTTGTTGTTTAGCGATGGAAAATAAATAGATAATAATTGCAGATAACAATTTAAAGTATTTTTATCAGATTAATTTAGATTATTTGATTTTACAATAATGATAGCTATGCGATATGATTGTCGCATAGTTGTAATTTTTCACTTTATATCTAATTAGCTCTCATAATGTTTAGGGGCTAATTAGCTAACATATAGTTCTTTTATTTCGTTTGATCGAGTAAGCATCTTCTCAGAATTGTCTTGTGGGAAATTGACTGCGATAAGAATTAGCCTTTCACTTAAATCAATGTCAGAATGTAAATAAAAGTTAGTTAATCGCCATTTTCATCGTTTTCAGCTCTAATTTCGCTACTTTTCATTTTAATTGACGTTATTTAAACAAATGTTTGTTTTGTCAGAAACATTTAGGAGTTAAATTACCAGAATTACGGCTTTAAAATGAAGAAGATAGCTATTTGTAAGGTTTGCTTACATTCTGACTTTAATCACGTTGATTGGTTCTTCGCGGGAAAATCCAGACCAGATAGTTCTGAAGAAACCTCGCATTCGTTAAACTTAAATCAGTCATAGTATAAATTACCAATTAGAGCGTAATAGGCGTAGAAACAAAAATTTTAAAGCCAATTAACAGCAATAACATCTTCCATAGACTTACTATAGAGAGTTGGAGTTTCCCGGGAATATTTATTGCTAGACAGTTTTGAGAACATGCTTACTCGTATATACATTGTGAAACAATATTTAATTAACAATTTATAGCTCAAAACGCGAATAAAACAAGCGAATTTATAGCGATTGTTTACATTTGATTTCCAAGATCATTGCCGAAAGGGGGGAGATATTTCCCGGCAATTTATAGCTAGACTGTTTTCACAAGTTTCCCATTGGTTAGTAAATGTAAAAAAATGCCAACTTGCATCGTCTAATATACGAAGAATCATCATAAGTAATATATAAAAATTATATGATAAAAATAGAATAATAATTAAAATGATTAAAAGTTAATTAGACATTAATTTTGAAAACAATATTATAAAAAAAAAAAAACAAAAATATAAATATATAAATAAATAACTATATTATAAGGTATAATAGACACCGCGCGACAACTTCAACGCGATAAAGTTATTGCGACACTCGCTATCGGCAACGGCGACTAATTAATTGACGTTTTTTTACCCCCTCCGTGAGTCGCATGGGTCTGTCATACCCATGCTACTCATGAAGCATTTTTTTTCTAAAAAATGAGCGTTGCTATGCGAAAAATTTTAACAGCGTGTTAATCTGGTTATAAAGTTTGAGGAATATTAATTTTTTTATCAAATTTTTAAAAAAATATTTAATATTAAAAAATTTTGACTAGAAATCGCGTCGGGTCTGTCAGACCCATGCGACTCACAGAAGATTAATACTATATAACAGGGGTGGCCAACCTGCGGCCCACGAGCCACATGCGGCTCTTTGAAGGATTATTTGTGGCTCTCGATAAATGTATCCGAGTTCCCTTTTTATTTTTGTGTTATTATATTTTAAAAAATTATTATCGTTCCGTATGTGTTTCAAAATGTCTTTTAAATTACTAACAACAAATATGAAAGATTAAGTGCAAAGTTGTAACAAATTTCATTTCCGTCCAAGTTAAGAATAAGATGACTCATCGAAAACTTCGCGAAAGAATATAAACAGTGGCGTAATCGTCCGTTATCGACCGACTCCAGACCGATTTTGAATTTGTAAACTGTCATTGCGGTAAACAATTGACATTGTGCTCTGGAAAAAACAATTTGTATCACTCTTGCTACTGATATAATTTTTAATCTGGAATTTTTTGCATACCTTTTTAATATGTATTTAATTGCGGCTCGCGAAAAATTTCAAATTGTGATAAATGGCTAGGACTATCAAGGAGCTTGGCCACCCTGGCTATATAACATCGTGACGTGAAATTTATGTATTATTTATTGCAACATGTGTCATAACCGAACTTTTTATTTGTCAGTGAACGCCGCCATTTTTGATTTCGAACTTTGTTATGATTAAGAAATTAGTCATTTATTCATTATATTCAGTCGACCCCCTATAATTACGGTTTTTACAATTACGATTCCTATAAAACTGCGAAAAAATTGTGACGGTGTCTTTAAAAAAAAACGAAAAAAACTTGTATAATTACGTAAAACGTCATCAGGCAGCCGAACTACTTTACCGCCGTCTGTAGCGCCACGCTACAGAAGGATTTCTATCTTCTAGACAGTATTTTATAAATTTTATATAAATTAGGTACTGTACATACAATTATATATTAACTTATTTTAACTTTATTATAAATAAATATATAATTTTCGCCGTCTAGAGTCGCGCCACGCTACGGAAATTTTACGCAACCTATCGTCTGTACAGTATGTAAATTAGGTACCGTAAGTCTAATACAGTACTGTAATTTCATACATTTCTTGTGAAAAAACATTTCTTATTCAACAACGATTAAAATTATTTACATTAATGATGTCTCTGAAGTTCAACGAAGTTTTCGCAGAAAAATAAGTTATTAGAAATCGGTTGTGGTTTGGTGTGCTGCTTCGCGACGAAAACAAGCTTTAGCAATGGAATTGTCGAATGGTGCAAACTCGGTAAGTAATCCTACAATTTTTTGTTTATAGCGTAGTTTATACGAATCATTTCCAAAAAATATATACGTATTTTGGAAATGTTGAGTCGGATTACTTTAAAATCGATTAATTTTATGGAAGAAAACCTTTCAATCAGCCGTAGTTTGTAAACTTTACACGTGTCCGGCTGTGATTAAAAAGATTTGTAAGAAATCGGATTATTAAAGTATGAAATTTATCTATGATTATATAGAGAAGTTGACTGTAGTTTCATTAAAAAATTCTAATACAATAAAACATCATAACGTGAAAGCTATCTATTTTTCATCGTAACATTTTTCACAACCGAACTTTTCATTTTTTCACTGAGCGCCATCACTTTAAATTTGAAACATTGCTAAAATTGAAAAAGTATTCTTTCGTTTATAATATAGTTTTTTAAAAAAATTTTGATACTATATAACTTCGTAACGTAAAAAATATGTATAATTTATCGTACTATGTGTCAAAACCTAGCTTTTTTATTTTTTCACTAAGCGCCGCCATTTTGAATTTCAAACTTAGCTAAAATGGAAAACATCATTTTTTGGTCATTTTTTAGTTTTTCGAAAACTTTCAATACTATATAACATCGTGACGTAAAATCTACGTATTATTCATCGCAACATGTGTGAAAACTAAACTTTTCATTTTTTGACTGGACACCGCCATTTTAGAATTTTAAATTTTGTAAAAATCAAAATATCATTTTTATGGTCATTTTATGATTTTTTTCAAAAAATTTCATACTATATAACATCGTAATGTGAAACCTATCTATTGTTTATTGTAACATGTTTTAAAACCAAACTACTTATTTTTTTACTTAGCGCGGCTATTTTAAAATTAAAAAATTGTTTTTCATAATCATTTTTCATTTTTTTCCAAAATTTCAATACCATATAACATCGTAACGTAACACTTTACGTAACGTAACGTAAGACATAAATTTATATTAGTTGCGTGTTGTGATAAAATGAAAATTAAAATTAGAATTTATAAACGTGCAAATTTGTTGGATTTTGAGAAATATTTTTTCTATTGTTCATCATTCTGTAATGTTAATTTTGCTAATGAAAAGAGTTAGTTGGAGGTTACGAACTATTTCTATCAGTCTGGAATGCGAAAACAAAAGAAACTTTAATTTTATTTCAATTTATATCGTCTCAGGTGATGCTAATCAGTATTGAATTTTTAAATGTAATATAAACTCGAAAATCTATTTCTAACAGTAAAAAATCAAAAATATTACACCCAGATTTAAAACAATTTATAAATAATTATCAATTTAAATAGTAAACAATTTCTTGACTTTATCCTGTGAGCTCCGAAAGGTGTACTTTAAGGTCCATTGTTAGTAATCTAGGCCCACATTGGGAGCACATCACTATTACCCCCCAAAATTCGTGAAGTTTGTCGACCGTCCGAATTCGATCTCGTACTTAGATTAATTTTAGATTACTTTTATTTACTCCACGGTAACTTAAAAGCGCGTTAAAATTACCGAGAGGTAGTATAAAATCAATCACAGATTACTTCTCGAGATAGGCTGTAAGGTGATCTAATGGCACTTCCTTACAATTTCGGATTATCCCCTAGAAAGAATTTATATTCATTTAGATAATTAATTCCCGCATACGGCATACACGCAAACATAATAACACCTGTAGTCATTTCTTGCGTATGTTGTATATCTTATGTTTGCACGCACGTAATTTCACGCACTTCGAACCGGAGAGGAGATTATTTTAATACAATTAACATTTTTGTGACTTTTTATTTTGTCAGACGTTGAGATTATTCTGCAATCTTGTACGTTTTCACATATTTTATTCAATAAATGTAGACCTATTACGAGTTGAGAGCATAAGAATTTCTTATTTTAGATAAAAAATGAAGGAGATAATTTGAACAACGCAGTTGTAATGTGAAATCGAGTTCAGAGTCTCGTTGAAAGTAATTTGAACTCGATTTTATTAAATTTCCGGAAGATAGATTCAACGGGGCGGGGTAGTTCGAAGACTTTGAAGCAGTACGAGGGCTGACACCTTCACCACCTCGACCATCCGGTCGTTAACGAAACACGGCAGACCCATTACTCTCTAGGTAACATAGCATTTTTAATTTTCTCTAAAAAACTTAATTTTTAATTTACTTGTATTAGCAATTCGGTCGACAGAATAGAAAATACTTTTAGGACAACTACGTCAGTAATATGTAAGAAAGATTTCTTATAAATTTCAAATGCCAGAAATGTAACATTACACGTTTTTTACTTTCGATTCTTCAGTAAAACTGCTTTCTCCAGCTCCAATATGAAAGATGAATACGATATGAAAACAATAGGTAATGTACTTCACTCACCAGGCGTTCCAACCCAAATTAATAGTGGGCCAAATTCAAGATTAAGCGCGATTTACGCAAGATTCAGAACTGACGGTTAAAAATTCGGGAATTCCTAAACGACCCACGATAACGAATTTGGGTTTACGTGATTTACTAAAACTTTTCACGAAATGTTCGACACATTTCATAAATTAAAAATAAATTTACATTGTTATTTTCTGTTATTAATTAATGTTCTCTCGATATTTGCTTCAAGCGAACATTCATTAGGCCGCAATTTGAAAAAATTGTAGACCTATAAATTTCCACTGTTCGCTGTCTTTCTTTAATTTCGAGAAAGGTGTTACATTGATAAACTCCGAGATCGCGTATGGAAATCTTAGGGGCAGGAGACCATGATTAACTATATAAGAACCTCCTTCCGATGTAAACCGAAAATCACGTTGTTTCAATTAAAAGCTTTCCCCTGAAAGAAGTACATGGATGACCGACACGACTTTACTGTCAAAGGAAAAGTATTATGTACAGAGGCAAGCCACTACTGATTTGAGGTATAGAGCATATATTTTAAAATAAATAAATTAAAATTTTCAACCCGGCATTGTCCCCGTGTCGAACTAAATTCGTTACCTTATAATTCTCTAATCGATCGAAAATTTCATAGGAAATTTTTATTAAAATTCAATGAAAATTAATTTTAAACGAAGCAAAAGGATATTTTTTTGAAATTTTATTGATATTGATTCTTCTTTAGTAGCCTACTTTTCACAATGTAAAAATAGAAATTTGACTTTCTTGTAATAAATCAAAAAGCCAGTAAACTATTTTGGACTTTATTTACTTTAAACCATTCAATAAACCGTTACTTAAATCACAGTAAACCGTAACTTCTTTACTTAGGAGTGTTTGAAAATATTTTTGAACCGTGGTCTACATACAAAATTATAAGTAAATATATTGGAAATTTACGTTATTTTTTAAATGGAACTGGCATTCGATTCACGCAACTTCAACAAACAGAAGAGAATAGTGCATTCCCTAATATCGTTCGCTTACGCTGATTTGTGTAAACTGTGTTAAGAGTTGATAATTTTATATATCACGTTAATTCTGTTTGTTTGTGCGAAGAACACATACAGGTAACCCCCGTATAATACGGGAGTTACGTTTCAAAAAATTGCCGTGTTAGGCGAATCCGTGTTATACGAAACAAAGAACTAGTACGAAAAGGAGGATAAGGTTTCAAAAATTAAAAAAACATGCTATTATATTTTCATAATTAAGATAAATGTCTTTATTAAAATTTTCTTAAGTGATACATATTAATATAAATTAAACAATATTTTCTTCATCATCACTGAAAACTCTATTATTTAACCGAGAGCGTTTTCTATTTGGCAAGTTATCCTTATTCTCCGAGCATTTTTCTGCATTATCTTCAAATCCATGCACCACCTTTTGCAAAATGTATGTAATTTTAGATTGCTCGCTTCTAGTTAAAAGCTCTTTATAAATTTCGTTATATGGTGCTAAGCACTTATGAAGAATAAAGCAAGTATTTGTGGCGTAATAAACACTAGTATTGTGTTTTATTCTAAAGACACATGGCAAATTATCCATCAAATTCCTTTATTAGTTGAAGCAAGTATGAAATAAAGCAAGTATGCAAGTTTTAAAGCAAGTATGAAATAAAGGAAAAACATCTGGCAACATCAGAAGCAGAAGTGTCAAGATCTGGCAACATAAAACAAGTTTTGAGAAGGACCATGTGTATCGACAAAAGGCGAGAAAAGAAAATTTACATACTTAAGTACTAATAGTTCACGAAAATAATAATTTTCGTGAACTATTAGTACTTAAGTATGTAAAAATTTATTGCATTTCATGTTGTACGAGGGTTTTATCCAATTCTCGAACCGTGCCAGAGTGAATCCGTGCTATAGAAGTGCCGTGTTATAGGGGGTTACCTGTACAGGTAACCCCCGTATAACACGGTAGTTACGTTCCAAAAAATTGCCGTGTTATGCGAATCCGTGTTATACGAAACAAAGAACTAATACGAAAAGGAGGGTTAGGTTCCAAAAATTAAAAAACATGCTAGTATATTTTCATAATTAAGATAAATATCTTCATTAAAATTTTTTTAAGTGATACATATTAATATAAATTAAACAATGTTTTCTTCGTCATCACTAAAAACACTATTAATTAACCGAGAGCGTTTTCTTTTTGGCAAGTTATCCTTATCCTCTGAGCATTTTTCTGCATTATCTTCAGATCCATGCTTTACCTTTTGCAAAATGTATGTAATTTTAGATTGCTTGCTTCTAGTTAAAAGGTCTTTATAAATTTCCTTATATGGTGCTAAGCACTTATGAAGAATAAAGCAAGTATGGAATAAGGGAAAAACATTCGGCAACATCAGAAGCAGAAGCGTCGCGATCTGGCAACATTGAAACAAGTTTCGAGAAGGACCACGTGTATCGACAGAAGGCGAGAAGAGAAAATTTACGTACTTAAGTACTAATAGTTCACGAAAATAATTTTCGTGAACTATTATTAGTTAAGTATGTAAAAATTTATTACATTTCCTGTTGTACGAGGGTTTTACTCAATTCTCGAACCGTGTGAGAGTGAATCCGTGCTATAGAAGTGCCGTGTTATACGGGGGTTACCTGTATATATATAATTGATAGAAAAATTAAAAATTTATCCTTAACTAATTATTATGACTACTACTCTGTTTATAATTTATATATTTAGCATTTTCAATTTTGAAATAAATAAAACTTAAAATTTAAATTAAAATCGAATATTTACAATTTTCTGGTATTTTATCTATACAGTATATATTAGCCGTTGTCGCGTCATGTCTGTAACGGTATCCATTGCGTAAACCGCCCACTAGGGGCGCCCTAGCGATGATTTTAAATTAACAATAAATTATTTTTATTTGTAATAGGAATTTATTATTGATATGAATTTATTATTTATACCACGGAATGGCATAAATAATTATTATATGCTTTGCTTTGCCTTATTATATGCCTTGATTAACCTTGCGACGCACGTTTACAACGTCCTGTGACTCAGTGAACGTGGTGCTTTGACTCACGGAAAAATTTGTTTAAAAAATGGTGGATACATTTAACATCGAGGTTTACCAGCGAATGTAAATACACAAATTAAACTATTTTAAAGTTTTATAGAATGTTTAGTAACACTAAATAATTATTTTTAATTCGCATCGTGACTCCTACCGTACGATAGGACTACCTCATACTTTTGTTAAACAATAAATTATTTTTATTCACAATAGGAATTTATTACTTATACCATGGAGAATAACGAACGAATAACGATTCATATATTAAGTAAATCAAACTTGCCTGATGAGAATTTGTAAAAAACGCCCACTAGGGGCGTCCCGAGCTACTAGTACGTAGAGCCCTATATGAACAGAGTATGGCCACTGTAACGCGTGGATGCCATGTTGAGGCCAAATTTGCAGTGTCATAGCACAGTTTAGCATTTAAATGAGCAATTTTGATTAAAAACAGAAATCAGATTCAGAAAGAAGTTATATTAAATTTTAAACTTAAATCGTATATCGTAATATAACTAAAAATTATTGGACTTCCTGATTGTCCTTTTTAAAAAAAGCGGAAGGTATTTTCATCCTACAGTGCCCATCAGTAGCTAAGCGGTCTTTGTACCCTAAACACTGGGAGTTCTGTCGTGGGTTCGCGCTCTCGCTCGGACGGGCTGGCAACTTGGATATTCTCCACGTCTGTAATGCCTAAATAGGGGTCAGTTTCTGACATTTACCGGAGAATGTTGACATTTGCCGGATATCGGTCATTTACAGTAACATATATACAGTTAACCCCTGTATAACACGGGAGTTACGTTCCAAAAAATTGTCGTGTTATGCGAATCAGTGTTATACGAAACAAACAACTAGTGCGAAAAGAAAGGTAAGGTTCCAAAAATTAAAAAAACATGCTGGGAAATCCTTATTTAAATCGGACTTATTATTCATTTTTTGTGGGGTAAAATACTTATTTACTATTTAAGTAAATATTTTACCAGAGGATTATTCATCCTATATGATGATCTCAGCATGAGCATCATCAACTGGTAACAGTTTTTGGGTGCGTTCGTTAATAGCTGTCTCTCGGCAACGGGAGTGCGCTGCTGTTTGTAGGCATTTAGGAACCACCGGTGAACGAAAGATGGCGGCGCCCGTACTATCGACAGTATCACGATGAAGAAATCTATAATTCTAAAATGAGCTTTTAGAGGCAAAAGAAGGGTCCCAATTGTAAAATTTAACCATTAAATGTATTATTGTAGAAAGAGCATTCAAAGTAGCCACGAAAACAATTAGAATGCTCGCGCGGAGTTACGCTGAAGTATAAAAGAACGCACCTTTTATTACATTTCATGTTGTACGAGGGTTTTGCCCAATTTCCGAACCGTGTTAGAGTGAACCCGTGTTATAAAACCATCGTGTTATACGGGGGATGGTTCCAATTCTAGATCCGTGTTAGAGTGAATCCGTGCTATAGAAGTGCCGTGTTATAAGGGGTTTACCTCTATATGACATTACATTAATTAGCATATATGAACTAATCTTGGCAATATGGCGATTCCGCTAAGAAATGATTCTCGGTAAAAACTGTTATCTGGCAGCGATAACTCAGCTATAACATATGGTAGTATAAGATACTTGAAAGAGTTAACTGTGTGTAAAACTAAATTAGTATTAAATTATTTGCATTTTGCAGTAATTTTTTTATATGGCTTTCTTAGAAGGATGTTAGCTGTCGTGCAGCCTTCGATTGAGAAAAGGTTTTTTGCTCCTAGTTTAGACCATTCTACGTAGTTATGTCGTTAGTTACACTGCTAGGTTGGACCTAGAACAGAATTTGGTGAGCAACTCCCCAAGAATTTTTCGGGGCTGACTGTCTAAGTTGCAGATTACAAGCGATACCGAGAAAAATTATATAGTTTACATTTTTCTTACGCTTAAGAGATTGTTTTTATCACTTTATGAAAAGATTTGTATAAATATAGGAAAACGGATTGTACTCATAAAACCTGTAAAGATAAATTCTGAATCAAAATTATGATAATTCCCCACTAACTTGGACTTAGAGAGGGCGAAGGACGTCTGAGTTGGCAGGATGTATCTCTGACGACATGGAAATCGAGAAAGTGAATATGTTATTGGCTCCATAAAGAAGTTTTACCAAGCTTTAATAGGTTATACCTACAGTGACCATACGTCCTTTATTTAAGAGGACAGTCCTTTATTTCACTGCTCTGTCCTTTAACTTTATTTATTTTTTTAAAATAGGCATTTTGTCCTTTATTTTGTAAAGTTGACACAATGTTTAAAAAATTTTTTTTAATAATACATTGAACCAGTTAGTTTTGTATATGCCATCACGACCAGTGTTGCATTGTTACACAGAGCGCAGTAGTGCAGTGTGTCGCCAACCAAACGGCCCACTGACATTACCAAGGGGTGGACACTCTTATGGGGATTTTTGTGATAGTTTTTTAACTCTCTAGTGGTGCATGATACAGTTGTTAATTAAAGCTGAAGTTATTTGAAAGAAAAAATGAAGGGTTTCTTCCTATTGTTATTAGAAAAGTGGTTTTAGCATTAGAAAAATCAGAAAATATACAAGCCAAAAAATGCAATAATGCTGTGTACACATTTTATCAAACGTGCATAGATTATCTAAATAATTGGGACATGTTTTTT
>NW_019385695.1:2173-6132 GCF_000671375.1 Centruroides sculpturatus | reverse complement strand
ATTTTTTTTCTATAAAACTCATTCCTACCCTCAAAATGAAGCTTTAGCATTATGACGATGTCACAATATATAATTGCTCGTTATGATATTTTTCAAATCATTTTAAAATATAATATAACAATTATTGCGAAAGCATATAATGTGTATGATTCAGAAAATTCGTAAAATATTAAACTGCACTACTATTAAATTGAACGGAGTTCTGTATTGGCTTATGTCAATCAAGAATTCAAAATTTATGGACTTGGCATTGAAATCAGGAAATGAATTTGTGTTGAATAACGTAAAACAAGGAGAAAATCCATATTTTCCTCCGGTTTACATGCACTGAAATTTGAAATATTTCTTCTTAAAATATAAAGTATAACTGCTAAATTTTATTAATTATAATTTTGAATAATAAAATTAAATCGAGTTAACGTTGACAATCTTTAAATACATGTGTATAATTAAATTTTTACATATGTAAATTTAGTTCAACAAAACGACTATAGCTTTAGGGTGATAGTAGGGGTAGTGTGTAATATCTCAGGTACATACAAATTTCATGAAGATTTTACTTGTTATTAGAATTTAAAATTTTTTTATAAAACCCATCTTTACTCTTAAAATTAAGCTTTTTGTCTTTTAGTAATAGTTGAAAATATATAAGTTAATGTTTTAAAATAAAATATGACAACAGATGAATCCATCAAATCTTGCCAAAAAAGTTGAGCATCTCGTTGCTAAATTTTTAAACAGTTTTGCACTTCGAACAAACAATAATCTATAGTTCGTGATCATTGTCTTGATATCTAACAATTTCATTGTTTATATACGTTATTGTGGATCTTATCCATATACTACCTCTCGTACTTCCTAGCTTGCCTTCTACTATTATCATCAGAATTGAATCCTGACATTTCTTTCTATTACGAGTTTTAAAAGATTTTCTTTCTAATGCCTAAAGGTGTTAGCCTCTCTTTTTCAGAGATTCAAAAAAAATCAAAAGAAATTTTCGGAAAACGGTTTGTTCGAGAATAAACACTTTTCTTAATTGAATTTGTTGAGCATATTTAAATTATTACATCAAATTAAATTAATTATTAGGAAACAAAAGTGAAACCAGAGAACAGGAAAACAATTGTTTTATTTATAGAAATTTTGTAAATTTTCATTCAAANGAGTTTTGAAAGATTTTTTTTTCTAATGTTTAAAGGTGTTAGCCTTTCTCTTTCAGAGATCCTAAAAAAAATCAAAAGAAATTTTCGGAAGACGGTTTGTTCGAGAATAAACACTTCTCTTAATTGAATTTGTTGAGCATATTTAAATTATTAAATCAAATTAAATTAATTATTAGGAAACAAAAGTGAAACCAGAGAACAGGAAAACAATTGTTTTATTTATAGAAATTTTGTAAATTTTCATTCAAAGATTGTAAACGAAATTATTATCTTGAGATTTTTCATGAAAATTTAAGTATTCCAAAAATAACATCTTAGTTCTGGCGTTTTCTTTTGCCTCGTTTAGATAAACGCTGCAATGTCTTTAAATGAGCTTCGGCTAAGAAATTGTTAATTTCAGTGTATTCGTTGTTTGTATTACCGTTTGGCCTAAAATTTCCGGCTCTCTTTGACTTTCCTACAAAATAGTTCACAATGGGCCTGTTGCTATAAATTTCTGCAGTGACTTTCTTCTCCTTTGAAGTAATTTTCGCTTCATCGGCAGAATCCTCGTCGTTTCCAAGAAACACTGAAGCTAGTTTATTTTCTATTTCTTCTACAATTTCCATTTCTTCTATTGTTGGACATTCTAATGCAATTTCTTCTTCTTCGATTTGTTCTTCTACATTCTCTTTTTCTGTTTTTGCTATTTTTTGATTTCCAGGTTGTTCTGACACTTTCTTTCTTTTATTAGTTCTTTTCCCAGCCATTTTTTTTTTTCAGAAAAGTCTGTAAAACGACGTTACTTTATGAATACTTTCCTAGCTCTGTTGAATGTTATAAACAATGAAAAAGGAAATTGTTGAATAAGAATTGAAATTCTTTGTTGACATCGTCTCGATAGTTTCTTAATTTCTTTCATGCTTATTTTGATCGTCTCGTTCTGAAAATTAAATATAATTACTCCATTCGTTTCTAAACTAAAAAAGTTAAAATAAATTACATATAATATATAATAAAAATTTTCTATACTGTATTTATATTGTTATAAATCAAAATTTAAAATTGTGTTTTGCTTTATTAAAATTAAAAAGTAATATCAAATTCTATTACTTTACTATAGTTTTTTTTTATATTACAATAAAACATTTATTTATCAGTTTATCAATTTTTTGACTTTCTTCTCCTTTAATGCGTACTCTTTTGCGTTGAGGTTACTGTGAAGTACTTCATATACAGTAATATCCCGAACTTACGCGATAGGTGGGACCGAGCGATAACCGCGTAATTCGAGGTATAATTTTACAATTTGTGTAAAATCCAAGTCGGACATATGCAAGCTAATAAATGTTGGTATTTTTAAAACCGTGACAGTAATTTCTTTCAATTCAAACACAAATTATTTATCGTATTACAAAGACACTTGGCAAATCACAGAATTAAATTTTATTCAATTGATACGTGTTTCTTTCGTTTATACACGTTTTGGGCATTTCTTGCTCCTCTTCAGCCAACTAAAATAAAAGTTCACAAGTTACAACAGTATAAAGAAACAAACATATAAGATTATGTTATTTTGGTTAATGTCCAGGGTCGTAGACCATCATGGCGGCTCTTCCTATTTTAGCGTCGAAACCGGACGGCTTTGGAGACGACATGTCACGTGACGACGCGAGCGAACGGCGGCAGCTGCTGCGCCGCGGCAGCGCCGGCGCTGATTCCAGCAAACAAAAGCAAACAGTGGGGACGCACGTTCTAACCTAACCTATTCTAATAATATAAATGGTAATATTTATGATAATTTATTAAAATAGGTTAGGTTAGGTTAGAACGTGCGTCCCCACTGTTTGCTTTTTTTTGCTGGAATCAGCGCCGGCGCTGCCGCGGCGCAGCAGCTGCCGCCGTTCGCTCGCGTCGTCACGTGACACGTCGTCTCCAAAGCGGTCCGGTTTCGAGGCTGAAACAGGAAGAGCCGCCATGATGGTCTACGACCCTGAACATTAACCGTTATTTTAAAAGCATACCTTTTTGATGAGTTTAAACAATTTTAAAATTTTATCCATACACTTAAAATCACGTTTAAATTGATTTAACAATTAAAATTTACATACTATTCTTTCGAACAAACGTATTTCGCTGACCTTTCCTCCTCAGTTAAGCCTGCCCACTGTCTACCACACAGTCACATGACAAGTAGGCCACCTTGTGGCAACATTTAAAAAAAAATTACTTTTCTACATAAGAATCTGTTACATAAAAATTTTCTTCAAAAATATTACTAATTTTATAAGATATTGAGATAGTTTTCGTTTATTTTAATACTTAGGTTTCTATTTATACATTTATTACTTTAGATAATTCCTAATCTTTCTTTGAACTTTCTACGATACGTTTCTTTTTCTTTGTGGAGTATTTGTACTTTATCTTTACCTATTTTACAATCGTTCAGGGTGCAATAATAACGAAAAGCAGAATTTAATCTATTGTATTTTAGATCTGCTATATGTTCTTTTAATCTGGTTTTTAACTTTATGTTAGTTTCTCCTATATAATATTTATTATCTCTACAAGTACAATGAATTTTATATACTACATTCTTAGTTTCAATCGGTAGTTGCTGTTTTTTCTCAGTGTTAAGCTATTTAAGCCTTGTATATGTTACTGTGTAAGACCGAAATTAGAGAATGTCGATATTCTCCGGTGAATGTCGACACATACAAAATACGTCGGTGAAAGTCCGAACATTCAGTTATATTATTATACATTCGAACAATCGCCGTGTATGTCGACAGGCACAGATAAGCTTTGGTGGAGGTC
>NW_019385695.1:0-1369 GCF_000671375.1 Centruroides sculpturatus | reverse complement strand
GGCTACTCTTGGGTTATAAGGTACACGTTGCAGAAATCATTACTCCTGGCATTATGATTCGTAAATTTTTAAAAATTTATGCGATAAAATTAATTTAAAAACTTTTCAGATTAGTGGAATTAGTTTGGTTTATTTGGTTACGGCAATTTAACACATGGGCGATCTGCCGAAGGGGATGCATCTTGTGCCATTTTTTAACAGAATGTGGTCTTTATTTCGCTGTTACTAACAAATAAAACTATGTAACCTCCACGTAGCCAGTCCGTTGGCCATGTGCGCACCCACGACCAGTGTACGGTGGTTCTATCCAGTCGGTCACTGGTGAGAACTTATCGAGATTAAGAAAGTAGCATTCAGAAATGAAAAGCCAATAAATCCAATGTAGACGGAAATTGATATATATATATATATATGAATTCAATATTTTTGAGCAGTATTACAGTACGGTATTATTTAAGATAGAAGTAGGTTAACGTAACTGCTAAGTTTCGTAGCAATGGGTCGAGGGCCTACTAGGAATGAATAGCGATCAAACAAACATTCTCATTTATACATATGTATGTGTTTAAGAATTTATCTGGCAGTATTCCAAATGAATTAGCAATTTTTTAAACTTAAAATTACTAATACTACACAATTAAAAGTTATCGTGCCCGAAAACTGTTTTCTTTAGTTACGTGCTATTATTACAGAATGTAAAGAGCTATATTAATCTGAAAGCGACGGTAATTTTGAATGTTCACACACGATTCGCCCACTTACACACTGAAAATATAATCAGAGAATTGACAGAACTCATTGGTTTAGTTTTTAAAGTAATTGTAAAGTATACAAACACAGAAATAAATTTCATTTAATATTATTTTTATTACAAAATTATGAATGTGACTTACTGGCATTAGATACGAATGTAAATAAATGAACCGAATTATTTCGCTTTTATAAAACTCAACATCGATATATAAACACCAGAAACTTTGTATGTCTAGATAGTGAATTGTGACATCACGTGCAATGATTTGAATGCAAATTAAGAGGTAATTGTAGGAATGATTTCAGACGCTCGTTTATTGCATTCCAGGATTTAAGAAATGTTCCCTCGTACATCATTGCTTTTAACGCTTTATACTGGCTGGAATGACATTCTTATTCCCCAGTAGAATATCTAATTTCCTTGTTGAATACACGCACTAACTAATACACGCAATAGTATAAAACCAAACACTTGGTTAAACGTCCAATTCTAATAGAGCCATTTAATGCAATACATTTATTTCCACCATACGAAAACCATTAATGAAAATCTGCAGAGCCTCGGAGGGCTTGTTTCTACACGAAAATACTCGTTTTTGCTTGCAGTGATTGATAC